>NC_136980.1:4337500-4642500 GCF_032717465.1 Coenobita brevimanus | reverse complement strand
GAGACAGACAGACAGACAGTGAAAGAGAGAGAGAGAGAGAGAGAGAGAGAGAGAGAGAGAGAGAGAGAGAGGGAAAAGGAGTAGTAATGTGGGTAGGAGTGTGGAATGTTAAGTGAAAGGTCGAATCCTCTCTCTCTCTTTCTCTCTCTCCAGCTAACTTTCTTCTTCGTCCATGATTTCTTATATCTACTTTTTATTTTTCTCCTTTACCTCCATCCCCTCCTCCTTCTCTTCTTCTTCCTTCTCTTCCTTCTCTCCTTTTTTTATCTCCACCATTATTCCATATAGTGAGGATATAGGAATCGCCCTTGTCCATCCGTTTGTCTGTCTGTCCGTCTTTCCTTCTGGGCCTGTATCTCGGAAACTTCAAGGTGGATTGGCTTTATATTATACAGAAAGTTAGAGTATGTGTCATAGTTGATGTCCGTATATGTAAAACTGCCATATTATCTGCACTTTACGAGCTATGACCATGTAAGGAAAAATCTGTCTTGATAAGTTGGGCGTGTTTACTGGAGATTTCATTCCGACCTGCACAAGTGATCTGAAGATGAAACTTGGCGGACCGATTCCTAAGAGTTTATTATTATTATTATTATTATTATTATTATTATTATTATTATTATTATTATTATCCCCACCATCAGTATACGAGTCCTAGTTTGTGCCTCTATATATGAAACTGCCATACTTATTTGTGCATATCTATGTATTCCTTATCACATGGTGGGGATACGTCCTTGACAGAGGCTTGTTTTTCTTTCAATCAATTTTCTTCGCATAATTCCTCTTCTTCTCCCTCCTCTTCCATCTTCGTACTTTTATCTTCCTTCTTCCTCCTTCGTCTCTTCCTTCTTCCTCCTTCGTCTCTTCCTTCTTCCTCCTTCGTCTCTTCCTTCTTCCTCCTTCGTCTCTTACTTCTTCCTTCTTCCTCCTTCGTCTCTTCTTTCTTCCCTTCTTCATGCTTGACCTATATGTCTCCCTCCCCGTCTCTCTAATTATCCTTCAGACAGCCATTCTTCTTCTTCATCATCTTCTTCTTCTTCTTCTTCTTCTTCTCTCTCTCTCTCTCTCTCTCTCTCTTGTTTCTTCTCTACTTATGCATGTGTTCCTTTTTTGTATTTCTTGCTCATTTCCTCCTCCTCTTCCCTTGAATATTTTATAGCGCGGTTCGATAATCTCTCTCTCTCTCTCTCTCTCTCTCTCTCTCTCTCTCTCTCTCTCTCTCTCTCTCTCTCTCTCTCTCTCTCTCTCTATCTATCTATCTATCTGTCTATCTACCTATCTCTATTTATCTGTCTTACTCCTTTTTAGTTTAACATCCTTTCATTAAACGTTCTTGTCCTCCCGGTCTACTTCTCTCTCTCTCTCTCTCTCTCTCTCTATCTCTATCTATCTATCTATCTGTCTATCTACCTATCTCTATTTATCTGTCTTACTCCTTTTTAGTTTAACATCCTTTCATTAAACGTTCTTGTCCTCCCGGTCTACTTCTCTCTCTCTCTCTCTCTCTCTCTCTCTCTCTCTCTCATCTTCCTCTGCTGTTCTTCTCTCCTGCCCGTCCGCTTCTGCTCCGGGAGGGGCTGCCCCCCTCCCTCCCAGTGCCTTCAAAAATGCCAGCAAGACTTCTACAGGATCAGTGTCTGGCTGGCCGTTGAGCTGGTCACACTGGATGTAGGGTTCATATTGCTTTGAGTTTCTATTACGCTCCCCATAACTCTATCAAGCTCTTTATCTTTGAATTTCTTAGAGCTTTCCTTGGTTTAGTAATGGCTTTATCACTCACGTCATTAGTTTTATGAGGAATCGATGGCAGTTACAAACAAATAAGTAATAAGAAAGTGCTAATCCAAATGTCAACTCGAATTTTAGACCGTTTCTCCAGAAGGGAATACGAATAAAAATAGTATATGGACAAATCAGGTGGGTAAAACAACATTCTTTTATCCCTCAGCCCCGTAAATTAAACTCTAGAAACCATGAAGAATAAAGAATATTGCCCATAAGCTGGAAAAAAACTGTATAATGTGAGTGCAGTGGTGATGGGAACCGGAGCGTGTGTGTGCGTAGCGGCGGTGGTTGGCATGGCAACGCTGGCAACAGGTGAGCCCTTGACTTTGTATATATTTTTTTGTCTAGTAAGTATTCAGTTCGATGATGTATTAATTTCTCTCTCTCTCTCTCTCTCTCTCTCTCTCTCTCTCTCTCTCTCTCTCTCTCTCTCTCCTACCAAACTACTTTATCTATCAACTTGCTAACTTTCGTATCTATCTGTATACTATAATTTATTCGCCTCTGTCTTTCTCTTCACATACTTTTTCCATTCATTCATTCATTCTCTCTACCTTCCTTTCATTTATCCATCCATCCATTCCTTCCCTACATTCATCCATCCTTCCATCCATCCATCCATCCATCCTTCTTTCCTTCCTTCATTCCTTTCTTCCCTCCATTATTCCATCCATCCATACTTCCTTTTTTCCTTCCTTCCCTCCGTCCTTCTGTTTTTACTTCCAACCATCCCTCCATTCTTCCGTCCAGATATCCATCCTTCCTTTCTTCTTTCCATCCTTCCTTTCTTCCTTCCTTCCATCCATCCATCCATCCATCCACCCTTCCTTCCAACTATCCATCCACCTTCTATTTATCCATGTATTTATCCATGTATCCATCCATCCATTCATTAATCCATCCATCCATCCATCCTTCAGTCCATCCATCCATCCAACCATCCATCCTTCCGTCCACTATCCATTCACATGCCTTCCATCCATCCATCTTTCTGTCCACTATCCATTCACTTTCCTTCCATCCACGCATCCTTGCATCCATCCATAAAGGTCAGTCAGCTCAAATACCACTAAAGGTCGCTGTGATTATTGAAGGGGTGGTCGCTTACTGTTTGATGCTCTTCACTGCATTACCTCACCTCTGTTTTATTTCAGTCAAGTTTTGTGAATATTTATGTACCAAGAATGAGAGGATTAGGTTTTGGTGTTCATCTGAAGAGGTATGCGTTCTCTGAGTGCGCTTGTTCTTGCTATTGCCCCTGGTGGAGAGAGACGCCTTCACGTGGTGGCACTGATATAACCAGGCGGCTCCACTGCCCGGTTATACAAACGTGCGTATCCCCCTCAAGAAGGATGATAGATTGCAGGAGGAGGACAGCTTCAGCCTGCAGTCCACTGGGAATAGATAAACCTGGGTATATCACTACTACTGCTACTACTACTACTACATCTAATACAACAACAACAACTACTACTACTACTATTTCTACTACTACTACTATTTCTACTACTGATACTACTACTACCACCACCACCGCCACTGCTTCTGCTGCTACTACTACTACTACAACTAATACTACTACCACCACCACCACCACTGCTTCTGCTACTACTACTACTACTACTACTACTACTACTGCTGCTTCTGCTACTACTACTACTACTACTGCTGCTGCTACTACTATTACTATTACTACTACTACTACTAACAGCCCTTTAAGTATCAGTGTTAAGACCCAGGTTAAATCAAATCAACCAGCAAGAGCGAGATATAAACTTCTAAATGAACATCCGTGGCATTGAAATCATTAATGAGGATAGCTTTTTATTTATTTTTATTTTATTTATTTATTTATTTTTTTTGTAATTGTTGACCTGAATAAAATCGTTCGGTGACAGCCAGGATATAATACCTAAGAAGCCAGCGGTACAGAGTTACTAAATAGACTTAATCCTGTATATACAAGGCTTGGAACCCAGCACGAGTTGACATGCAAACGAAAGACATAAAAACAAAATGTAGCTAATTGTTGAACGTAATAGAAACATCTGATTAGGGTGCAGAAAATGACACACACACACACACACACACACACACACACACACACACACACACACACACACACACACACACACACACACACACACACACACACACACACACAAGCTTAGAAGGTCGTACATGCTAGCGTCACTTATCAGGGACCGACATCTGGGAAGATAAGTGACTTTATGGCATAAATAAAATGTGGTATTATTGCAAGCATATTATCGCCGAGTATATTTTCGGTAAATAACTTGTCATAACTAAAAACCACGCAGTTACCTTGTTGCTATTATTGCTTAACTCCCGTCTTTGTGGCCGAGCAGACCCGTCAACCACAGGAAATCAACTGCTTCTGTTAGACCATCCTTCAGGTACGGTACAGTAAATAAACCGTGTAGAGATCCGGCCCCCCTGCCCCTTGTGAGGTTCGAACCATGGTCCTTCCCACGGCGAGGTTCAGGAAAATATAGAAAGGTTTGGCTCTCGAGTGGACACTACAGCTGCTTCGCTCAGGGTGCTCAGTGCGGCCACATTTAGGCAGTTCATCAACACCTATACCTTGTAGCAGAATGCAATCATTTACACCATACAACTGAAAGAAATTATTCAAGTGTCTGCCAGTAGGAAGGTATGGACTGTAGACACATGGGAAATACAGCATAATCACAGACTGTCCCAAATTCGTGGAAACTATACGTCAAGATATGGAAGACTAAAAATCCTCGCCTACAGAGATCGTGCACCTCCCCACCCCACCTCTAATCCGGATTACCTCTGCATTCCCACTACTGGACTTTCCCGCCACCCAGTGTTAGGTCAAGGGACACACACACACACACACACACACACACACACACACACACATATATATATATATATATATATATATATATATATATATATATATATATATATATATATATATATATATACACGCACACATGCACAAACACACAAACAAGCATAAACACACACACTCTCTCTCTCTCTCTCTCTCTCTCTCTCTCTCTCTCTCTCTGTGCCAGTCCAGCACCTGTTGCTCACATTCCTCTTAATATTCTAGCCAAATTACACACATTACCATTATAATTTCACACAAGGATATTAGCTGTATGAAATAAACCACCTTACACCTGTCACCTTGGGGACAACTCTAGTATTCTAACACCAGATGATTTTATTCAGCTAAGAGTGAGTTCTAGGAGCCTGTGAGTTTGGTTTTTATTTCCTGTGGACTCAGATCAGACGATTTCCTTCAGTTCGAGATATCCATGTGGCCAAAGAGTTAGTAGTAGTAGTAGAAGTAGAATTAATAATAGTAGTAGTAGTAGTAATAGTAGAAGAAGTGTAGTAGTAGCGGTAGTGGTTGAAGTAGTAGTAGTAGTAGCAGTAGTAAAAGTAGAAGTAGTTGTAGTTGTTGTTGTTGTTGCAGGCTAAAGTTTATCTGAAATGTGAACTCACTGGACTGCAGGCATAATTTTCCCATGTACAGTTCACCATCCTCCCTTCGGGGGATCGGGAAGTAGCTAAGGGACGTTCGTATAACCAGGCAGTTGAGTTGCCCAATTATATCAGTGCCACCACGTTTAGGCGTCCCTCTCCAGCATTACTAGCAAATATTAAATAAAGAATCTATCTATAGCCAGACGCCATAATCCCGTACAGGGTGGCCGTTTGTCTTTGAGATAGTCGTTTTACGGGGAGGGGCACTAACCCTTCACCACCCTACTTGTTGACACGTAGACAGCACTTATGAGTTGGTTATATGGTTACCACCCAGCGTTGTAAATGGCTTCCTGGCTTACAAGAAACCATTTAGTTTGTCACTCAATGTAAAGCCACCTGAAAAAGAAAGAAGAGCAATTAAGAGTGTCAGGAAAGATATGAGAAATAAGGAGAGGAGGCCAGACACAGAAAAAGAATATAGGTGAACGATGAAGCAGGCAGCCCTTCATCAAGTGAGTGGATGATGGTCGCCACCACCTACTTATTAAATAAAGAATGCTACGTGGAATCGCGGGGAGAAATTACAGTACGGTTCGCCTTTGTATCGGCTGCTTTATTCTTTTATTACAATACTTACAAGATGGTAGGAAATTTACAAGGGCTTAGAAAGATTACTGTAATTAGTGAGGTGGTGCAAATATGGCACGAAGTTTAGTAGGAAATAAGAGCGATGATAAAAAGTTTGTCGCTGTTGTATTGTTTAGGAAGGCGTGTGTGTGTGTGTGTGTGTGTGTGTGTGTGAGAGAGAGAGAGAGAGAGAGAGAGAGAGAGAGAGAGAGAGAGACGATAATGATGATGGTGATATTAACGATAACATTAGTAATGATGTGTTGATGTACTGATTCAGATACAAAGGAAATGATGATACAACAACAGCCACTACTGCTACTACTACCACCACCACCATCACCACTGTTACTACTACTACTACTACTACTAATAGTGCACGTGCTTCACAGGTGCTGGTCTGGGTGATAGTTGCTGTGGGAACGATACCACGTGCACGACCATCAACACCATCTGTCAGAACTGCACATGCATCTGTCGATCGTACGTAACCCCAGGTGCACGTGTATTCAAAATATTACCTGCACGTGTTTTCCTAGTGTCACCTGCACGTGTTTTCTTAGTACCACCTGCACATGTTTTCCTAGTATCACCTGCACGTGTTTTCCGAGTATCACCTGCACGTGTTTTCCTAGTATCATCTGCACGTGTTTTCTTAGTACCACCTGCACGTGTTTTCCTAGTATTATCTGTACGTGTTTACCTATAGTCTATTTGATTGGCCTGTGCATCTGAGACGTGTGGGGCAAGTAGGGTGTGTTTGTTTCGCGGCTACTGATTGGCCGCCGATGTTGTCAGCGCAGTAAATGCAGGCAAGTACTGTAATGCAACATGCGGACGTGGGTGTACACCGTGGGTGGATATTTAGTGCAACATGCGGACGTAGGTGTATACCGTGGGTGGATGCAGTGCAACATGCGGATGTGGATGTACATCATGGATTGATAATTTACTTCAAACGTCACTCGTCGTTTTATAGTGCTTTAAAATCAACTTTAATTTTCTGAAACAACAGTAAACTTTTTAAGCTAATTTTGACCACTTTAGTTTCGGAAATTATTCCACATTTAAACTGGCTGCTTCAGTTGCAGGCAATTAAAAAATATAAATATATATGTGTTAAAATGAGAAGAGATGTAGATTTACATCATCAGTGGCCAGTCAGCAGCCGCGAATCAAACACAGACTACTCTCCCCATACATCTCAGCTGCACAGGTTAATCAAATAGGGTATAGTAATACCTGTATGTTAGTTATTTGCTGGTTTCGCCAGCACGTGCTTTGCCAGTAAAATCTGCACGTGTTGTCCCAGGGTTGCAAGCATGTGCATTTATATATACGCTTTCACTAAGTGTTACCGAACGTGCATTCAAACACGTGCACTCCCAATGTTCCTACACGTACACTCAAACATGTACACACTCCCAGTGTTAGCATGAAAGTGCACTCATAAACACGTGCACATTCCCATTGTTACATGCACCTGCACTTATAAACACGTGGACACTTCCAGTGTTAACCTGCACATGCGTTTATAAACACGTGTGTTGAAAACTGCATCGTACTTCCTACGACACAGGACAGGTGGAGATGCTAGCACCTGAGACCTTTTTTTTTTTTTCTTTGAGTCATGCCACTAGTGGAATCAAAACCTTCCTGTCGAAGTCTCTCCATGTACTAATAAGTAGTGAAAAATGCATTAAGATTTTTAATTTTACTTTTATTATCATAGTATTACTGTGTCTCACATTTCTAGTGCAGTGCTACTTTCTTACTTAAACTTTTAATTATAACTTTATTTACACCCCATTTTATTTGTCGCGACGGAGGATACCAGGGCTGTGTTTAGCAAGACATCATCAACAAAATGAGTGTTATATTGTTTCTTATACTCCATTTCTTTGCCATGACAGACAGTTCTTGATCAACGGGCTGTGTTTACCAATTGACACCGACAATAACAACAACAGAGCGACGAGTAAGAACAGCAGCCTACCGGGACAGCCTTGCAACACATCCAAGGACTGCGTGGAGGGCCTGGTGTGTAAAAACGACACATGTAAATGCCCTGCGTAAGTTTGAACCCTTTTATTACTACGTCTGTGTGTGTGTGTGTGTGTGTGTGTGTGTGTGTGTGTGTGTGTGTGTGTGTGTGTGTGTGGTGTTTACTTATGTTATCTCCAAATGATTTTATGTACAGTAGCTCAGGACTGATTTTCTCGCACTGGGAGGCTTCATACATACAGTTTTCGTGTGTGTGTGTGTGTGTGTGTGTGTGTGTGTGTGTGTGTGTGTGTGTGAACTTGTAAGATATAGCATAGGAATGTGTCTAAATTATGTTTTTAATAATCGCTGAGCGGTATAAAAATATTAGGAATGCGCGTAATGAATATTCACCCCCTGAGGAATGTGTTTAAGTAATTCTTGTTAGGGAGAGGGTTAGGTTAAGTTTGGCTTGAAAGAGAGAGAGAGAGAGAGAGAGAGAGAGAGAGAGAGAGAGAGAGAGAGAGAGAGAGAGAGAGAGAGATTAACATATTTTCCCGTTTCCAGACTGCTGACTCACCCCGTATAAGCCTTAGGAATGTGTTTAAGTAATTAGTGTTAAGGACAGGGTTAGGTAATTGTGTGTGAGTGTGTGTGTGTGTGTGTGTGTGTGTGTGTGTGTGTGTGTGTGTGTGTGTGTGTGTGTGTGTGTGGCCTCATTAAGGTACACACAGTAATTTACCTGAGTCACGGCACGAATTTTTCTGTAACCTATACTCACCCAAGGGACGTGTTACACTAATATTAACATTTTTACGCCCCCGTGAAAGAGAATGCTGGCTATTAAAAATTCTGACACTCTTTAAGAATGTGTGGATTATATTTTTATTGTGTATTTACTTTTTTTATAACCCTCTTCCTACTCTGCCCTACATTTTCCTACTCTTGTCTGTCCTGTCTTACCTTGTCCTACCTTGCCCTTTCCTTCCCTTCCTTGCCTAGTAATATTCGATAAAGAAAATTCAAGAGAGGGAAGGGCAATAGGGAAAATGGGAAGTGGATGGGTGACAGATGCCAGGTTGGTTTGTAAATAACGCTCTTCTAAAAACTCCCCTGATGATATCCTAACGTGTTGCGGGGACGGCCGGTGTGGGTGTGGGTGTAGCAGTGGGAGAATGAGATGAATAAATGATGCAGGGTAGATATTGATAACGATGGATGAGCCGTCCCAACAACACGCAAGAAATAACCCGGCGGAGTGCAAGAGGAGCGTTATATAGGGACCACGCTGTATGACCTGTATCCTGTCCACTCTCCGATGCCCTGCCGTGTCCTGCCGTGCCCTAACTTTACCCTGCCGTGTCCTTACATTACCCTGCCGTACCCTTACATTACCCTGTCATGCCCTTACTTCACTCTGCCTTGCCCTACAGCCCGTGTAAGTACCTGGAGGAGTATCTGGTGTGTGACTGTGGCTACGAGGACCTTGCTGGACCCATCGTCTCTGGCATCTTCATCGGCTCCGTCATCGTCGCCTTCTGGAGCGGATGCATTGGGAAGACCATAGTTAGGTGGGTGGCGAACGGCACTGTTTGTGTGTGTGTGTGTGTGTGTGTGTGTGTGTGTGTGTGTGTGTGTGTGCATGGGCTTTAACTTCTAGGCTATTTCATTGATATAAATGAGACATTCCAGGTGAGTTCGTCTGGTTACTTCGAATGTTTTCCACTACCAGTATATACAGTTTTCCAACCATGATTTTTAAGAGGGGGCAGCCCCCCTCACGAAATTAAAAATTCTCGAAAATAGTGAAAGAAGAGCAGATTCGACTTTAATATCTTAGTACATTTTGTACAATGGAATCTCATCTGTAATGCGATATTTGGGGAGCGTGACCCCCCATTGATTTCTGGGGGGTCAGCCTATCCCCAAAATAAAAATGTTTAGAATTAGGGAAGAGTGAGCAAATGGATTTAAATGAAATAGGTATACATATCGCAGGACTGGGTATACACAGTTTCCATATTTTCTCCGAATGCACAGGAAGAAACTGCACGTCTACTGTATCTATCTGTCAAAGTATCTATGTGTTTATTTAACTATTTTTCTTTCATTAAAAAAAAAAAAGTTGAAGACTTATCGCGTATCCCTTTCCCACAGACACCTTGAGAAACGAAACAAAGTGGCGCAAATTCAAAACTCGGAGCGCCGAATCTCCACCCTGGGGGCAGCATACGGCACAGACCACCTCTGTCCTCCCCCTCCATCCTTCACCAGCCGCCCACAAGCCTACAACCTGGGCGTACCCTCTCCAGCCCTCAATCACCAGGCCGTTGCACCAGTCTCGCCATCACCACGGTACTCCATCACCCTCACCACCACCCTCACCACCCCCTCCATCACCACCATCACTACCACTTCGGCACGGTGACGCACTCGGGAGTTGTGTAAGGGTTTGTGTCTCAGGGTTGTATTCTCGTCGGTTAAGGAAGCTCCCTAACACCTTTTCCTATGCGAATTATTTTGCTTATCACACCTTACTGCCCTCTTCTGTTAAATAAATCCTTCAAACATGGCCCTAGTCTGCAGAAACAACGCACTGTACAAAAGGATATTAACCAGTCATATCCAGAAATAAATCGCTAAGGAAGAGGTGCTAGGGAGCCTCCTGACCCGAAGAGAATACGGACTTCACTCTCACTTGTCTGTTGTTGTCGTGTTCTAAGTGGATTTTTAAACTTCGTAACGCCTTTTCCTTCTCGATTTATTGCATATTTTACACCTTAACGGTTTGCTCTCCACCTTACATTTTAACGTGGTGCTGGAGAGGGACGCCTTCACGTGGTGGCACTGCTGTAACTGGGTAGCTCCGCTGTTTGGTTGTATAAACGTCCCTCAGTTCCCTCCCTGTCCCCCAAAAGGAAGATGGTGAACTCCCGAAGGGCAACTTCAGTGCTCAGTCCACTGGGTTTAGGTTTCAGATGAACCTAGGCTGCTGCTGCTACTACTACTACTACTACTACTACTACTACCACCACCACCACTACTACTACTTCTCTTACTATTACTTCTGCTATACTACTACTACTACGACTACTACCACCACCACCACCACCACTACACGTACTACTACTATTACTACTACCACTACTAAATTTTAACACTTTCATGTTTATTATTTCCATTTTTTTTATCGACATAGTCTGCGTCAGTAAAATACAAGAGGATAAAGAAGTTAAATCACACAAAGTAAATCGCCAAGGAAGAGGTGTTGAGAAATCTCGAAATCTCTTAGACTGCGACCCAAGCAATGATTCTGCACAGTCGATTTATTTATTTATTTATTTATTTATTATTTTTTCACCTGAAGAGTAAAAACGTATTCCTTAAAACTGGTCAGTATAAAGGAAAATAATGGTATTAAACAATTCGCGTTTAGCCCATACCAGTGTGCTTAATTTATTTGTTTATTCTTAATTTATTGTCCAAAGAGTATAGCTTCAGATCATTCACTGCAGTCTCTCTCTCTCTTTCTCTCTCTCTCTCTCTCTCTCTCTCTCTCTCTCTCTCTCTGTCTTTTATTTGTCTATCTGTCTCTTTATGTGTCTGTCTGTCTGTCGGTCTGTCTGTCTGTCTGTCTCTGTCTTTGTCTGTCTCTGTCTGTGTCTGTCTGTCTGTCTGTCTGTCTCTGTCTTTGTCTGTCTCTGTCTGTCTGTCTGTCTGTCTGTCTGTCTCTCTCTCTCTCTCTCTCTCTCTCTCATTTCCTTTTTTTTTTTTTTTCACTTCGTTAGGTCCAAAAATCTCGACTGAGCAGAATTTGCAATGTTGAATGTTTATTAATTCTTGTGTATTCACCTTGGCAGTGTTACTATTTATTTATTTATCTCTTTATTTACTGTAGTACTGGTGTGGCATGGTGGTGCTGAATTTTTAGGATGCTCGAATTTCTTAAAGCAAAAAAAAAATTTCTTGGTGCACATTGCTTGGAGTAACCGTAACTCCTCCTCCTCCTCCTCCTCCTCCTCCTCCTCCTACTACTACTACTACTACTACTAATAGTAATAATAATAAATACTACTACTACTGCAAATAATAATAAAGTTACTAATTATAAAAGAATAATTACAACTACTGCTTTAAATAATATTAATATGATTAATAATAATAATAATAACATGGGTAGTGGATTTCAAACACATTTATTAGAGAAAATCTCAGTTAAGAAATGTTGACCTGTACAGGGTGGTCCATATGTAGCGCTGCACTAGAAACTCGCTCAGTCGGCTGGTGTGGGCGTGGGTGTGGGGAGTAGGAAGTGACTAAACGATATAGAACAAGCACAGATAAAGCTGACTAGGCCGTCCTCGCAACACAAGAGAAATGGACTGCCGTGAATAATACTGGAATTCCTATTGTAAAAAAAGCTCCCAAAAGTAAGTACAGTAATGAATTTTGGACAGAGTGAGCTTAATATAGTTTTGGGGATGGTGGCAGTAATATTCTCTCTCTCTCTCTCTCTCTCTCTCTCTCTCTCTCTCTCTCTCTCTCTCTCTCTCACATACACACATTCGCTGACAACTTGGCCTAAAATTTACACCTGTACATCTTCAATGGGGATTTGTAACAACGGATTAACATTAGAATATGGTGCTACTCACGAAGAAGTGCTATAGAAAGGGCGTAGAGCTGAAGCATTGTATTTTTCAGCCACAGAGCTACGTGAAATAACAAATAAGTTGCCAAAGGACGAAAATCTGGGTCAAGTTAACGTGAAAGTAACATATAATTTCATCCTTGTAGTTAGAGATAATTACTATACTCATTTTACTCTAACTTGGCCTAAAATTGCGATCTCCTTGAATGCTGCGTTGTAATAGTAGAATAACACCAGAATATGATGCCAACCACGAAGAAGTGCTATGGAAAGATGTGAAACCATAGTATTATCTTTTTTCTGACACTGAGCTACGTGAATTAAACTGTATTAGGACGATAAGCTGTGTCAAATAAATGGAGGATATTGTGCCACTACTGCCGGTCCATGTTGTACTGGCCAAATCACCGAAATTCACTTTACAAAATTACGAACTGTAAGCATTAAATATCGCACTGAATTATACTTTTCCAATATATATCTGTTTGAAAAAATGGCCGAAGAATTTAGCATTGATTTTTTTTTTCTTTCAAGCTGGGAACCAAAGGCCAGAAGCTCGTAATGCTCCCTCCAATAACCAATAAAAACAAAATAACGGAAAACCAAATTCAAGACCCATTCATTTCGAGATGTCTGTACCCGCTGCGTTTAAAAGACTGGAGGTCATAGGCAGTAAGAAATAGAGGAAGAGAATGGTGTCTGAATACTACTGGAGGATTGCTCGCTTCCTGAAACGGGTAAATAATTGGCTCCCAACAAGTGGCGCCGCCAAGTGGCCACGGGTAACTTCTTTCCTGTAAGTAATCAGTTTAGATATCTAACCTTCTTGCCCGTAGGCCGTTTCAGTACCGACCATTTTTCCCCGTTTTTCTGTAATGTTGCTCTTACATTATATACCGACAACAGAAACCGAACTGAGACTATTAACCATCCTAACCCTAACACACTACCTAACCCACCCTACCTACTGTGGACCTTTGCAAATGAAGTGACGCCAGATATGACCAGTTTTTTTTTTATTTTTTTATTTACATGTTGTTTATGTCAGAGTTTAACAGATCTGTAGTTTACCCAAGTCTAGCGATGACGAGGAGCCTACATGTGGTAGCGGCCTGCACCCTGGGTGGACCTGAGCAGCTGCGGCGTCAAAAAAAAAAAAAAAAAAAAAAAAAAAAAAAAAAAACTTCCCTTCACGTCACTGTGGGAAGGACTCTGTTCCAACCCTGGCGAGGTGCTGTCTGCCATAGAGGGGCGCCGGCTTCCTGTATGGTGTACATACTATATTGTACCTGTCGGACGGCCCCATTGAAGTAGTTACCAGTGATCGACGGGTGTGCCAGGCTAAAAAGACCGGGGTAGGACAACAAAGACAACAACCCTGATCTGAGGTGTTGGAGAGGAACGCCTTCTTGTGGTGGCACCGATATAATTAAGACGCTCTGCTGCTAGGTTATACAAACGTCCCTCAACTCCATCCTTATCCCCCAAAACGACGATGGTGGACTATAGGAGGAACAGTTTCAGCCTGCAGTCCACTGGGTTCGCACTTAGATGAGCCTGAGAACAACATTTTGAGTCTTATCTAATTCATCTGCTATTCACTCTATACTATTTTTTTTTTTTTTTTAAATCGAGGCGAAGATGCACTTGACAGGTTGGTGATGACTGGCTGATTGCAACATATCCGAATAACATTTACTAACCCAAATTTTACCCTCAGATATACGTTGTCAATTAATAATGCAAACGAGTAAAGAGAGTATGTAGTAATGTTGCATTCAGCCAATCACATCATCCTGTCAAGTGCATCTTCGCCTCGAAAAAAAAAAAAAAAAAAAAAAAAAAAAAAAAAAAAAAAAGACTGGGTATAGTGTTTTATATATCTCCACCTGAGTGTTTCTAATAGCTGTTGTTTATATGAGCATTTATTGTATGTTTATTCACCTAATTGTTTGCCAGATTTTTTTTTTAAACCTGAGTATATTTTGCTTGTTTGTTCACCTGAATATCTGTTGTTTGCCGCCTGTTTACCTGGTGTTTAATAGATCTGTTGTTTACCTTTATACCTCTGTTGCTTACCTCACTCTGGGTGCTGGATAGGGACTCCTTCACGAGGTGGCACTGATATGGCCGGGTGGTGGACCTACATGGTTATACAGACGTCCCTCAGCTTCCTCCCTCTCCCCCGAAAGAAAGATGGTGAGCTGCAGGAAAAGAGGAAACTTCAACCTGCAGTTCACTGGGTTTACATTCAGATGAGCCTGGGAGTTGCAGTTACTACTACAACTACTACTACTGCAGCTACTACTACTACTACTACTACTGCAGCTACTACTACTAATACTACTACTGCTACTACTACTACCATCACTACTATTACTACCTCTACTTCCATTACTACCAATACTACTATTACTATTGCTGCTACTACTACTGCTGCTACTACTACTATTACTAAAACAACAACAACAACAACAACAACTACTACTACTGCTACTACTAGTACTACTACTACTACTACTACTACTGCTACTACTACTACTACTCTGTATCTATTGTTTACCATAGTCTGTCTGTTGTTTTCCTGTTTGCACTTTTAACAGGTCATTTATTTGCCTGAGTCGATGTCTCTGTTGCTTGCCTCTTATTTATGTGATTATTTATTGATTTCTTATTTTCCAACCTAGACACCACCACCGCAAAATGCAAAATAAATAAATAAATAAATAAATAAATAAATTAAATGGAAAATAAAAATAAAATAAAATAAAAGTATATTTATTTTTTTGGTCTTTATTGCAGGTGGTATATGAAGCTTCGTAACACTTCTTCCTGAGCGATTTGTTTTGCATATAACACGTTTAAATATTCTCTTGCATTCCAGTTATATAAATTTAATATCGGCTTCGTTTCCATCAGTATTACACAAGATGGTACGGGGGCTCAGTGTGAAAAATAAATCGCTAAGGAAGGAGTGTTGTCAAATCTTACAGCTACTCAAGTGTAAATAAATTCTCTTATTATTGCCTTGTACGCTTGTTGATAATGACATGGTAATTGTGGCATATGAGGCGGTGGATGGTTTGTGTGTGTGTGTGTGTGTGTGTGTGTGTGTGTGTGTGTGTGTGTGTGTGTGAGAGAGAGAGAGAGAGAGAGAGAGAGAGAGAGAGAGAGAGAGAGAGTATTGTCTCTTGTACAAGCTACTGGAACAACATACAATACTTTCCTTATCATGTACAAGTAAATAACATCATTATATATGGTGCTGCTGTAGGACCCTTTGATCTAACCCTTCACCATGCCTGTGTTGGCCAATTTTCAACTCTCCTACTTACAAATGAAGCCTACTATTCTCTACCGTGACTTTTCTCTTTTCACTATAACTTGGCTTAAATTTGCCATCTCTCCACCTTGATTTCTGAACCGTAACAAGAGAATAATGCAGGAATAATAGTGCTAGTCACGATGAAGTGCTATGGTAATGATGTAGAGGCATAGCATTGTCTTTTATGCTGCTAAAGGATAAGACTCAGGGCCAAGTTGGAGTGAAAATAGCATAAACAACCATTATCATCTCAGTCCATCCTGCTCAGTCCTCGCCACTCACTTATCATTCACCTCAACCACAATTTGAGTTTTTTATTTATTTTATTTTATTTTTTTTAATTTCACCCCTCCCCCGTCATCTGACTTCCGTTCACTGTACTATTTTTGCTTTTTTTTTTTTTTTCTGATCCAGGAAAGTCTAGGTTAGGTTAGGTTTGTCTTTGTATCAGGTCAAGTCAGTGTGTTAGTTTGGTTAATCTGCTTGGTTAGGCTAGGTTAGGTTAGTTTAGGTTAGAGTAAAAAAAAAAGAAAACAAATGGACGAATGATCATCTTGGGGAAATCAAATAACGTGTACTTCATTATTATTATTATTATTATTATTATTATGATCTTCTAGCAGAATATGAATAGAGAAAAAAAATACATACAGAGAACAGAAATTTGTCACCCGTCCTACCCTAACCTAACCTGTAATGACCTGACGAATCTAAAATGGAAGTGATGAGTTTGAACGTGGAGTGGCATTGATGAACCTGTTGCTCTTGTTACTACTACTACTACTGCAACTACAACTACTCTGTTATTATTATTATTATTATTATTATTATTATTATTATCATTAGCCTATTATTATTAATAACTACTGCTGTCACAACTACAACAACAGCAACAACAGCTACTACTACCACTACTACTACTACTGCTACTACTACTGCAATTACTACTACCCTATTATTATTATTATTATTATTTATATCATTTGTATTATTATTATTACTATTATTATTAGCCTATTATTATCATTAACTACTGCCACCACCACTACAACAACAACTACTACTACTATTTCGGTTATTATTATTATTATTATTACTTAACCCCATCTAACTGCATCAAATTCTTCCAGCAAACTCGACCCCACCGCTCCTCTCCCTCCGCCATACTCCACACTGGGCTTCAATCAGGACGTCCCTCTCCACCCCTCCACCACCTCCACCATCAACCCCTCCTACAAGCACCCCCTCTGCCCTTCCTCCGCCCCACAGGAGAGGAAGCAGATGGAGGGGAAGACTGAGAGACACGGAACAACAGCTTCGCCATCACTATCACGCTCGGCAAGGTTTTAGTGAGGAGAATATGGATGTTTTGCGAAGTCGGCCATATCGGAGGCTCTCGGAAAGGTCATGGAACTGGGAATTCAAATTTTTGGCGGGAAATGCATCGGGTATGAACTGATGTGGAAATGGACATTATCATTATATGTCTACTTACTTTAGCTGTCTATTATCTGTCTATCAATCTATCATCCATAGGTTAAGGACAAAACTGGAAATTGTCTATCTGCCTATCTGTCTATTCGTCTATGTATCATCCGTCCATTTATTATCTATCCCTTCATCTATTATTAATGTATATATGTATCTATCTATCTATGTCTATTTATTATCCGTCTATTTACTTACATATGTATTATTTGTCTATCTACCCATCTGTTATCTATCTATCTATCAGCCTGTATGTCTATCAATCAGTCTATCGCTCAAAGTTTAAAGACGAAACTGGAGGGTGTCAGTCTATAACTGTCCGTCTATTCACATATCTATTTGTCTGCTAATTATCTATCTATATGGATATCTATCTGTTTCTATCTATGCCAATCTCCCGACGCCGCATCTTGTGAGGGGCGGCCTCGACAAACATGTAACGTACACGATATAGTTGTAAGCCTGTATTTTCGTAACGATGTGCAGTATGCGTGAACGAAAGCAAATAAATCTAAAATAAACAGAATATCTTTGGAAGAAACACGAATATTATAGTTTCAACACCGCAGTTTTGTGTGAGAGAGAGAGAGAGAGAGAGAGAGGGGGTGGGGGAAGAGGTGTTAGTCGAAATAGCCTGGAGGATATAAGAACCAAAGTAGTTAATACAGTATATCTGGTGTCACTGACGTCAGTGAAGAGGAAAGGGGAGACAACGCTGTACATAAAGCGGATCTAGCAAAATGACGAAGAGCAGAGTTGCTAACATAATAAATCGCTGAGAAAGAAGTGCCACGAAGTACTAAATTCAAAAGAAGAGAGAGAAAAAATACTGAACTCTGGGGAAAAAAAAAAAAAAAAAAAATATATATAAAGACAACGCAGCCCACATAGTCAGAAAATGGAGCAACAGGTCCGAAACAAATGCAATCCCGAAAGCATGCCCGAAAGCACCAATACTAAAATGAGCGCGGTAACTACATGACGTAAGAGAATGTGTTCATGTGTGTCGTCATTTACCAGTATTTACTGCACCTTTCGCCAGGATTTCTTACTTGGGGCAGCACATGAATAACAGGATATCTTCAGCTGTGCAAGGCTGGAAAATGTAAGTATATCCTTATTTTCCCACGTCATGAGATGTTTAGGTTTTGTCCATTTGTCTTCCCAGGAAGCATCCTGCAATAGTAAACGTGCTAAAAAGTGCACGTGAAGCCTCCTACGTCATGTAAACTACAATAACGTCTGCCACGGATGTCCTTGGTCCCGGATTTACTTTAAGCTGCAGAAATACCTTACCAATTCAGTTCCTCCAGTTTGTTTTCTGTATTTTTCTATTTGTGGTGATAAACAATTGCTTTTTGTTGATTCCCCCCACCCCACCCTTATTATCATGTTCCTTATGCCACACTTACCTTTTTTTTTTCTTTCTTTTTAGGCATATTGGAAGATCTTCCCAGATTCATATCCTTTTTATTTACCTTTTCTGGTTCATTTTTCTTTTTTATTAAATTTATGGGAGTAAATGATGTTTAATGTTTACTTTGTTTCTCTGTTGATACTGTTTTCTTGATTTTTTATTTCACGAGCTAATGGCGTGCTTCCTAAAACTTACTTGTATCTTGGTTAAGTTAGGTTAAATTGCTAGGTTAGGTTAGATTAGGTTTGGTTAGTTTAGGTTAAAATGTAAGGTTAGGAAGAGGTACTAACAGGCAACCAGGACCTAGATGATGATGATAATGATGCTGGAAATGTGATATGGAGTGATGAGGGTGAGGTAACGATGGCATGATGACATGATGGTAGTGGTAAAGTTCTCGAGGTGAACCGGTTAAGGAAGAGAGAGAGAGAGAGAGAGAGAGAGAGAGAGAGAGAGAGAGAGAAGGTAATGTAAGTAAAAATGCTCACGCACTTACGCTTCCATTCACACACACACACACACACACACACACGGGGACAACTTCAGAAAATGATAGGCGAATGAAAAAGAAGGAAAAAAAAAAAACAATGCTCTACCAAACTGTATTCAAGGAGTTAATTAAACAGAGCTGAATAATATGACTAGGATAGAATAGATACTATGCTAGAAATCAGCCAGCTTCGCCACAGTTCTTCCATTTATGCTATAATTCAGTCTTTGTTTGCTTTTAGCCGTGTAAACTGCAGGTCAGCTATTTATGCTACGTTTCGGCCACCTT
The DNA here is from genome assembly GCF_032717465.1 of Coenobita brevimanus. Classification (NCBI taxonomy): domain Eukaryota; kingdom Metazoa; phylum Arthropoda; class Malacostraca; order Decapoda; family Coenobitidae; genus Coenobita; species Coenobita brevimanus. Next base: position 4,622,948 of record NC_136980.1, on the reverse strand, counting down.
TGCCACACTACAGCCATTTATGCTATGTAGGTCAGCCACTTATGCTGCAGTTCAGCTAGTCATGCCACAGTTCAGCCATTTATGCTAGTTTTAAACCATTTATCCTAGTCATATCATGCTACAAATCAGCCGTTTAGACTACAGTTGAGCCATTGATGCAACACTTCAGACATTTATGCTACATTTCAATTATTATCCATAACATACCCATCATCATCATCAACATCATCATTATTATTATTATTATTATTATTATATCCCCCCCCCCAAAAAAAAACACTATTTTCCCACTTGTCTTTCTCGCTTGCAGGTGGGATGAAGTAAGGAAAAAAAAAAAAATACGACAGTGGGAGAACTATCCAACAGTATGTCCAGTGAACTGGGCCACACACTCATTCATTCCCCATACAAGCCCCCGGAATCCTAGCCTCACATGCCACGGACAATAAAACACTGATAATCGTAGAATCACTTTTATTACTACTACGTTGTACTCAGAATTCCAAAGCTGTTTAATTCTTCACATTAGGAGTGTTTAGGAAGGACAGCTCATGTTTACTTTTTCAAATCTTATTCTTTCCATTCCTTATTTATTCAGGTCATTATTTTATTCTTCATATATTTTCCTTCTTATTTTTCCTATTGATTATTTGTTTCTTACACACTCTCTCAAACTCATCCACCAAGCCTTGCAGCTCCCCTTCGTCTTCACTCAACAACACAGTATCATATGCAAACAACAGTACAGGGAGTTTCCAGACACTATCCTCTCTCACCAGAGCCACTCCAACATCCACTACCCTACCTTGTACCTCTTTTATTACCCCATCCATGTACAGATTGAACAACCATGGAGACATGACACATCCCTGTTTCAACCCAGCTTTCAAAGAGAAAAATTCACTTAGTTCACCATCCACACGCACTGCAGCCTTCGCACCATCGTACATACTCTTCACAGCATTCAACAACTTCCCATCTACTCTATATATTCTTTACATTTTCCACAATCCTTGTCTATCCACCCTGTCATATGCTTTCTCCAAATCCATGAAAGCTGCATAGAACTTCTTTCCCTTCTCTAGAAACTTTTCCACTAAAGATCTAAGAATGAATATCTGATCTACACAACCTCTTCCCTTCCTAAAGCCTCCCTGTTCTTCTCCAACTATGTAGGGAAGAGTAAAGTGATGGTCTTTGAGAGAGGTGAAGTCAGTGAATGGACGGCGAGGTTGGATGGTGAGGAATTGGAAAATGTGAGTACGTTTAAGTACTTGGGTAGTGTGATGAGTAAGGATGGAGGTGTGGAGGGTGAAGTGCTTGAAAGGGTACAGCAGGGAAGAAAGGTTGCTGGTTCTTTGAAAGCAGTGATAAGAAACAGGGAAGTGAGCATGGAAGTGAAAAAGTTACTACATGACAGTATTGTGATACCGACTCTAACGTACGGAAGTGAAGCTTGGACGTTGTTGGAAGGACGCAAGTCAAGAGTGAGAGCAGTGGAAATGAGTTATTTAAGAGGAGCATGTGGAGTCACATGGAGAGACAGGCTGACGAATGAGGATATAAAGGAGCATTGTGGTGTTGATGTGGATGTGATAGGAAGCGTTATGAGGAACACACTGAGATGGTTTGGCCATGTGGAGAGGATGGAGGGTGAAAGACTGACGAAGAGAGTGTATGTGAGTGAGGTGGAGGGGGGAAGAGGGAGGGGGAGGCCGAGGATGAGATGGAGGGATGGGGTGGAGAGGTATATGAGAGAGGGGGGTGTGAGTTGGGAGCAGGGCAGTGAAATGGCGGGGGACAGGGCGACTGGAGGCGATTTGTTTGTGGCCACCCCAAACGGATTGAGGCGTCTGGCAATAGATAGATAGATAGATAGATTATTTGTTCAGATCTTTTATTCTTCATACATTTTTATCTTATTTTTTTACTGTGGTTATTTATTCAGATCTTTTTTTCTTCATACGTTTTTCTTTCTTATTTTTCCTATTGATTATTTATTCAGATCTTTTATTCTTCATACATTTTACATCATATTTTCCTTATTGATTATTTATTCAGATCTTTTATTCTTCATACATTTTGCATCTTATTTTTTATTGGGGTTCTTTATTCAGGTCTTTATAATTTTCCTTCTTTTTTTTCCTATTGATTATTTATTCAGATCTTTAATTCTTCATACAATTTGCATCTCATTTTTTATTGTGGTTATTTATTCAAATCTTTTATTCACACATTTTACATCATACGAGAGTTTTTCCTGTTGATTATTTATTCAGATCTCAATTCTTCATACATTTTACATCATATTTTTCCTATCAATTATTTTTTCAGATCTCTTATTCTCCATACATTTTACATCATATTTTTCCTATTGATTATTTATTTAGATCTTCAACTCTTCATACATTTTGCATCTTATTATTCATTGTGTTTATTTAATCAGATCATTCATTCTTCATACATTTTGCATCTCATTTTTCTATCGATTGTTTATTCAGATCTTTCGGTTTTCTCCATACACTTTGCATGCAATGAATAACAGAGGGTAAAATCATGGTTGACTCTCACTGTCTTTGTGAGAGTGGATGGATGCTTGTTTTGGTGTGTGTGTGTGTGTGTGTGTGTGTGTGTGTGTGTGTGTGTGTGTTTTATGTAGCATGTATGTGCGTGTGTGTACAGTATGGCTATGTGCATCTTTAACCAGTCCTAATCTCATACTTAAGCAACGGGTACCTACACAAACCATCAATGAATGTACGTCTGTGTACGTATTTATGTATGTTATTTGTGCCTCTGTGAATGTATTGTTAAGTAATTTATCATGTGTGTTCGGGTGAGTGTGTGCGTCCTTTAGCCTCCGTGTATGAACGTATGTATGCTTCTTTACCAGTGTGTATGTGTCTTAATCACCGTGTATGCTCGTGTGTGTGCGTCTTTTAACCAGCTTGAATGTACGTGTGTGGGGGTGTTTTAACCAGCTTGTATGTTCGTGTGTGTGCGTGATTTAACCAGCGTGTATGAACGTGTGTGTGCGTGTTTTAACCAGCGTGTATGTACGTGTGTGTGCCTCTTCTAGCCGGAATAGCCAGGCCTGAAGCACCTGGTCCCAATCCTCAGGAATGGGTTTCTACACTTGGCAGCGTTGAAGAAGCACTGGTTACTGTACAGCACCCCGTCACTGCCGCAGACTGGCCTGTAGACGGCAGGGCACCGCACAAGGGGGCAGTTGATCCCGCTGGGGGGCCGGTAGGGGGGACCTGTGGGGGTTGGCAGGGGTGTTAGATAGACCATACAGACCTAACGTAAACTTTGTGAATATATTTGAAGACATGTTTAGATAAGTTTCACACACACACACACACACACACACACACACACACACACACACACACACACACACACACACCACCTCAAGAATAACAGATGCATAATCATTTCTAAAGCACAAAACAAAGCTAGAACGTATATAACCCTTCTGTATCCTTGCTGACAGCATCCGTAATGTGGAATGCAGGCTGAACACTAATAATATCTTGAATGCACTCGGCGACTGCATACCTCCGCCATCGCCGAAAAAAAAATAAAAAATCTTGCATCCTCGGGTCCGGATTCACCTAAACTCTAATCGACTTTTCCTTGACCCTCTACCCCTGTGTCCAGCAAGTTTCATTGACATCCGGCAAATACATTTTTAAATATTTTGTACCAAATCAGACTAAGAGACACGGGGGAACTCGTACATAATACTCGTCCAACTTTGTTATTGGGGGTAACCTGAGGCGTTCCATAACTGTCTGCATTATGTTCATTTATTCTTGCTCCTTACACTCCACTATAATGAACTTACGAAGAAACTTATATAATAGCAGATATTATATTATATTATTTTATGATTTTATATTCAGTTGCATTATATTACCGTATATTATATTGTATCATTTTATATTATGATTTTATATATTGCATTACATTATATTATATCATTTTGTATTATTATTATTATTACTATTATTATTATTAGGGATATTATCGGTCCCAGTTTATATGTGGTGTTGGTGCATGCTGAGTCACAGGAGCTTAAAAGTGCTAATATACCTTTAACCCCCCCCCATGATCAGGATAAGTCTAGTATTTCATCTCAGCTAGTCAGACGATTTTTTTTTCATATGAGTGTGAATTATAAGAGCCTGAGAGTGTTGATACTTACTCGTGGCCGTTACACCAGCCACCACCACCATCACCACCACTAGCAACAGACTGCAGCGTGACATGGTCTTCTTTAGCCTCAATGCAATGGACGATCTGCAACACAAACATTGATCGTTATATTGCAAAGCTCCGGCATCATCATCATCATCACCGCCACCACCACAGTCATCATCATCATCATCAGCAGCAGCAGCAGCAGCAGCTCTACCATAACCATCATTATCATTATCACCACCACCACCGTCATCATCATCATCATCACATCCACAATCATCATCATCATAACTACCACCATCATCATCATCACCACCATCATCATCATCACCACCAGTCATCATCATCACCACCACTACTACCACCACAATCACTACCACCACCACCACTACCATCACCACCACAATCACTACCACCACCACCACTACCATCACCACCACCGCCACCACCACAGTCACCATCATCATCATCATACTTCCCACTATCGCACTTATTGACGTTTCTAACTTTAACTGTGCTATTGCCAGACGATTTTATTCAGCCCAGGATAAACATTCGAGGTGGAGGGGTTAGGGGGTGGATACAGCCTTCATTAACCTCTTTAGAGCAAGAGTTATTATTTCTTAAGCTGAGTAAAATCGTCTGGAGAGGTAGCAGGAATAATGTGAAAAGTACATCTCTCTCTCTCTCTCTCTCTCTCCAGCCTTTATTAACCCCTTCAGAGCAAGAGTTATTATTTCTTAAGCGGCGTAAAATCGTCTGAAGGTAGTACGAATAATGTGAAAAGTACTTCTCTCTCTCTCTCTCTCTCTCTCTCTCTCTCTATCTATCTATCTATCTATATATATATATATATATATATACAGTTTAACTGAAGTCTAGTCATTCTCAAACCCAAATTTCCTTAGTTTCAAGAAAGTGGCAGAGAGAGAGAGAGAGAGAGAGAGAGAGAGAGAGAGAGTCAGTAGATGAGAAGTACCGGTATATAGATTTGCCAGAAGTTATTGCGTTTAAAATCACAGGTTTCTTAAATTTCTGTCAAATTATAAATAATATGAGAAAGAAGAAGGAGTTACGATTTATCTGAAGAAGAGTTGCATACATATTTACATGAAGTTATTTTATATATATATGGATTTACTTGAAGTTTTTTTTAAGTGTGTGTTTAGTAAATAATCACAAATTTCTTAAATGTGTGTACAGTAAATGTTATAAATAATGTCTGAGAAGGGTGAAGTTACAGTTTACCTCATGGAGAAGAGAGTTATATAAACTGACTCGGTTATTATGATTATAATGATTTACATGAAGTCATTACATTTATAATCACAAGTCTCCCAAATGTGTGTTAAGCAGATAATCGCAAGTTTCTTAAGCGTGTGTCCAGTAAATATTATAACTAATTTGGGAGATGGAAGGAGATGTAATTTACCTGAAATGCTCTGGTGACGATGGCCGACTGTCCTCTGTGGGTCTGGGCGCCGCGTTTTGTTGTTGTCTGTGACGTCACGCAATGATGCCACGTCTACAGTACGTAGGTCACGCTTCCAGTCGGTCTGGAAAGGGACGCCTTCACGTGGCATAATACAACCGATCGTTGGAGCTGCCCGGTTAACAAACGTCCCTTAACTCCCTCTTTGTCCCCCGAAGTAGGTTGGTGGTTTACTAGAGAGGAGCATTTTCAGTCTGCAGTCCACTGGATTTACATTCAAGTGAACTCGAGGCTACTACTACTACTACTACTACTACTACTACTGTCCGCGTGTTTTATGTTCAATCGAGGATAAAAGACTACAGCTTGGTTAGAGAGGTGCAGGGAGCAATCTGATTACCTGGATTTTTTAAGAACTAACTTCCACAAGCCCCACCGTCACGTCAAAGGAGAGAGAGAGAGAGAGAGAGAGAGAGAGAGAGAGAGAGAGAGAGAGAGAGAGAGAGAGAGAGAGAGAGAGAGAGAGAGAGAGAAGAAAACTGACAACAATGCTTTCCCATGGGCTTTCCAGGTGAGATAATGGGCCCAGGTATTTTCTAGGTATGATAAAGCAGGTGTTTAGAGTGTCAACATCCTTGGTAGATATTGTTGTGGTGCTGAAAATAACTCTGGGTTGCTAGCTTGGTGGTGATGATGGTATTATTGTTGTCGCTACTACTTCTACTACTACTACTTCTACTGCTGCTGCTGCTGCTACTACTACTACTACTACTACTACTACAACTACAACTACAATTGTTATTATTATTATTATTATTATTATTATTATTATTATTATTATTATTATCATCATCATCATCATCATCATCATCATCATCCTACTCCTCCCAACCACCTATAGTTCTTTCACCTAAACTTGGCCCAGATTCTCGTCCTTTTATAGCTTATTTCAGGTACTTCAGTGGCACAAAAAGGCAATGCCGTGGCTGTACATCCTTTCTATAGCATTTCTTCGTGACTAGCATCATACTCTAGCATTAATCTGTTGTTCCAGCTCAGCATTCAAGATGGAGAGATGGAAGTTTTAGGTCAAGTTAAAGAGAAAAAAGCATAGGCAGGCCACCCTCGTCTTTTTTTATTTCTAACTTTTATTCTCTGTCTCTCTGTCTGTCTGTCTGTCTGTCTGTCTGTCTGTCTCTCTCTCTCTCTCTCTCTCTCTCTCTCTCTCTCTCTCTCGGCCTTCCCCTCCTCCCCTCACCGTATCTCTCCAGCATCTTCATGTACTTCCCCACCTCTCCATCCTAACCACCTCAAGCACACACAAGAACACAGTCTGTTAGGTTAGTGTATTTGTTATGATGTAAATGTTTTCATCTGGGTGTATTTTTAGGGGATTGAGTGTAGTGTGTGTGTGTGTGTGTGTGTGTGTGTAGATAAAGTTTTTATCTGATTTTAGCCAAACTTGGTGAAGGGGTTGAGGGTCAGTTAAATGGTCAACTTATTATTTTTGATAATGTCAAAAATTATGATAACATGACAAGGCCAGCTTATGCAGATATTACCCGATATTAACCAGACACTGTATAGCATTGTTGGAAATTCGGTTGGGGGTTGGAGGTGTTGACACCTTTGTATACAGTGACGATCCATGGATGTAGATGATCCACCGTGGGTTATAAAAAGTCCCCCTCAGATAACATGTATTCGTTATTGTTACGAGTGGTAAGTTATTTACATATATGATTATACAGAAAGTGAATAAAGATATAATCTTTATCTTCAAAGTTGGGAGACATAGCAGTTCACTTGTAACCTATTCACGTTGTTTAGTAGACTGTGAAAAACTCAAGTCACCAGGTTGGTCATGTATTGTCCTGATTTCAAAAATATTTACCGGAGGGGGCTTACAGCACCCAGCATTTCTCGCCTCCCCCCATCCCCCACCTGCTTGGAGGACGGCCGCTGTCAAAAGTGGTGATCCCCAAGTATACTGGCTTATTTCGAACACTGCTGTGTGGTAGTGTTCAGTGGAAGGCAAGGAGGGAAGGGTTCGACCATAAAAAAAAAAAAAAAAAATCAGTCTAAGGTCAAAATCACTGAAAAAGGTCAAAGGTCATTTTTTTTTTTTTTTTTTGGCGAATCTGATCCTGAGTTGCATGGTGGATGAGAGGGCAGAGAGTCAGGCATGGTTGAAAACGATTAGCAATCAGTCGAAGGTCATGGTAACAGGGCATATTCAAATGTTCGTCCATCAGACCATTTGTAGTGCGTGGGTATTGGACTCTCTCAGTTTAATCCTTCTTTTTAATTGGATTTCATTTTGCAAGAAGTGGAGACAGGAAGCAGACAGGGAAAGGTTCAGTACTCCCTTTCCCCTGTCTTTCCTGTAAGTTAAAGCAAATTATGCAGCTTCCATCGTAACCAAAATATGCATTCATAGGCATATAAAATTCATGTCCTGCTGACGAAAATATAACACAGAGTCCGGGCCCAATTTCGCTGTTATTATGACACTAGAGGTGCCGCCCGCTCCCCTCTCCTGTTATTAGTACTTTAGGTATGTCTCGAGAGTGGATCAAGTATACAAAGCCGTAGAGAAAGCGTTAGGTCCGTGGGAGGAGGCAAGATAATCTACTTTGAGGTAAATTAACTGTTTTATGGGCATAACCTACCTCACTCACGTATGAGAGGAAGGGAGCACTGGAAACCATCACACCGGGAGAATACTGGTTCTCCGAAATAGCTGCGGTACTTCTTCAGGAACTTTGATTGTTACATAAGCTATTGGTTTTAAACCTTGTAGATTTCGTTATAAACTCTCCCTCGACTTTTCTACCACCTATGGTTAAAATCGGCAAAAAACTATTCAGTAGCAAAAGAATATTCAGTATCCCTCTCTCTCACTCTCTCTCTCTCTCTCTCTATACTCGTATATATAGTGGCCGGAGCTATTCTCACCCCAGCCGAGAGAATAGTTCCTGTCCCAGCATAACGAGCTTCTGTAGGCTTTGTTTCTAAGCTGAAACCTGGTAGATTATGTCATGAACCGTCCCTAGACCGATGTGCTTTTTTTCAGCCATAGGACGAAGAAAAAGGGACAAGACAATGTTAACTTTGATCTTTCCTTGTAGGCTTTACCTTTAAGCTGTTGGTCTGAAACCTCGTGGATTTCATCATGAAGTCTCCTTTGACCTTTTCACGATTTTTGGTTATTATTATTATTTTTTTGGTGCCAATTACTATTCGTACTGCAGCCGTGAGAATAGTTCCGGCCCCTATATAACGAGCCTGCCCTGTAGGATTTACCTCTCAGTTATTTCCCTGAAAACCTCATACATTTTGTCATTAGTCGCCCTTCGACCCCTCTGCCATATTTGGTTGACATTGGATAAAAACCTGCGCTTATTGAGGGTCGGAACTATTTTCGTGGCTACCGTGAGAATAGTTTTGTCCCCTATATGACGAGACGTTTTTATCCGATTTGAACGAAATTAGTGTTAAGGAGTAGCCCATGACCAAACCTATAATCTCAGAGCAGTAACATTAAAGTGAAAGTCACAGGACATGGTCAACTCTGAGACTGTCTTGTAGGCTTAACATTTAAGCTGTTGCACTGAAATCTCGTACATTTTGTCGTGAGGTGGCCTTCCACCATTGGACCAAATATGTTTAATTCCATGTTCCATACCTTTTTCATTGAGAAGGGCAGCCACTTTTGTCGGCTACATTTGTTGGATAAAACAACACACACACACACACACACACACACACACACACACACACACACACACACACACACACACACATAGGCAACTAAAGCCCTTAAAAACCGCTACAATCTTTACGTGTGTATGTGTGTGTGTGTTCTCACCTAATTGTAGGTGTGTTCTCACCTACAATTAGGTGAGAACACACACACATCTAGAAGAACACAGTATGATAACAGAAAGACAGTTTGGCTTCAGAAAAGGAAAATCATGTGTTACTAATCTGTTGAGCTATTATGACAGAGTAACAAACACAATACAGGAAAGGGAAGGATGGGTGGACAGTATCTATTTAGATTTCAAGAAAGCTTTTGACACAGTACCACACCAAAGACTTTTATGGAAGCTGTACCATCAAGGAGGAATTCGAGGCAAACTGTTTTGTTAGATGCAAGACTTTCTCATAAAAAGAGAAATGAGGACAGTACTAAGAGGAAACTACTCATCATGGAAAGAAGTGACTAGTGGAGTACCACAGGGTTCGGTGCTGGCACCAATCATGTTTCTAGTGTACATAAATGATATAAACAGTAACACTGGAAATGACAGCTATCTGAATATGTTTGCAGATGATGCAAAAATACAAAGGAGAATTACTAGCACAGACTCTTGTAGGGAGCTACAAGAAGAATTAAATAAACTTCATGAATGGAGTAGTCCATGGCAAATGGAATTCAATGTGGACAAGTGTCATGTAATCAAGTTTGGTAAAAGTGGAAAAAGACCTGATTGGGATTATAAGTTAGGAAATAAAACCCTATACACATCAGAAAGAGAGAAAGACCTAGGTGTGATTATCAATAACAGACTATCTCCGGCTGACCACATCAGCGAGAAGGTACGGAACATGTATACACTGCTTGCAAATATGAGAATAGCATTCACATACATAAATGAAAACATGCTAAGAAGGATAATAACATCATTCATTAGACCAACCCTGGAATATGCATCAATAGTCTGGAGTCCTCATCTCAAAAAGCATATAGACAAGATTGAAAAAGTTCAAAGGGCCGCTACAAGATGGATACCAAGCTTAAGGGACCTAAGCTACGAAGAAAGACTAAATAAACTGAATCTACCAACACTACAGGAGAGAAGGAAAAGAGGTGACATGATAATGCTATATAAGTGCATATCAGGAAAGGAGAAAATAGACATAAATGATTACTTAACATATGGAGAAGCATCAGCAAGAGGACACTGCAAAAAACTGCATAAGAAGAGAGGTGATAAAGACGTAAGGAAATTCAGTTTCCCAAACAGAGCAATTGATCAATGGAATGCACTACCGAATGAAATAGTGTGTGCCAAAACAATTCACAAATTTAAGGATATGTACGATAAATATGGTCTAAGACACGGGACAATACGAGCTTGACTCATTCCGGTAAAGATACAATTAGGTAAGAACAATTAGGTAAGAACATACACACGTAAAGATTGTAGCGGTTTTTAAGGGCTTTAGTTGCCTATGTGTAGCTTTTTAGGTATGTGAATTGTTTTTCCGAAGTATAGCGCTTTAGCAAATGAGGTAGTTAGCTACTGTCCTCGATACTCACAATGGGGATTATATTAAACTCAGCCTGGGATAGTGAGGAGTGTATTAACAAGTCATCAACACTGCATCAAACACATTCACAGGACCGTGACTACATTATTGAGAGGGGGGAGCTAGGATACGTAAACTCAGTAGTTTGTGTCAGGTAGTTATATAAATGCTTTAGTATATTCATGGTCTGTGTGTGTGTAGCCAGACAGCCGCGGGCCGGTGGGGGCACGGCTGCAAACTGTGCCGTCGTGGTCAGGACTCTCAGGAGTGGACTGGGCAAGGAGAAGGACGCCTCTTGGATTTTTTATGTGCCTGCCAGCCAAGCCAAGTCTTGGTGCCTTGTGCCTAGGCGGGAACTGATTAAATTAGACACGTCTCCAAAGTCCACACTTGTAACGTCGTTTGGCTGTCCTGGTCCTAGCCACAACCTCTTTAGACCTTGGTCCTAGCTGTGACTGGCTACGTCATGGGCAACGATCGCAGCTTGGCGTGGTGGTTTTACGAGGGCACTAGGGTCGTAGGCCTGCCTGCCTCGGTGGTGCAAAGTGAGGAGGCAGTGAGGTTATCATGTGTGGAAGTGATACACACACACACACACACACACACACACACACATATTGTATTTCTTTCATTATTGTGAAGATGGTTCCTTTTTGTTTAGTAATGAAAAAGGATCAGTGGTATTAAAAACAATAAAAAAAAATGAAGTTCCTTTAGGCTCGTAGCTTTCATAACATTAAAGTTTTGTTATTGTCGGGGTCGCTTGGTCTCAGCGCTGTTGGATTTACCTGACTTCGGGTGAATATGCAAGTTAGGAGCAGCTTTGGTAAATATATTTGGATTTTTTTCTTTATAGATAATAATCGGCGCTGTAGGTTTTACATGATTTCGGGTGAATATGCAAGTTAGGAGCAACTGTGGTAAATATATTTGGATTTTTTTTTTTTTTTTAGTTGACATTAGTTATTTACACGTAAATGTTATTGAAAGTGGTATATGTCTACAACACAGCGGTGGATGACTGGTGAAATAAATTGACGGCCATAACAAATCTTGCGTTAAGAATAAAATAATGTATGGCTTTATCCCTTTCAGTTCGATGATGTTGCAGCTATTGTTATTTGCCTGGGAGATTTCTTTTTTCTGGAGTAGGTAGGTAGAGCCTTCATCAGCCTATTTACCACAAGCTTTTTCCTCTAAACTTAATAAAATCGTTTGGTTATAAGATTTAAGTAGTATGTCATTGGACTGAGGGAATCGAACCACACAGTTAATCTTGTTACTGGTCTGGTAAATGGAAAGAATTCTGTATCATTTATTCTCATCTGATAAAGATTCTTAACCCCTACTCAGTTTAGTTGATGGCCAAATGTCAGTTTAGGGGGAAAATCTGACTAGTAACCAGGGAAACATTCTTATTACAATGGCTCATCAAATTCCATTCAGTTGTGACTTAGTAGTTGGGTTGCAGAAATGGCATAATTACATCTGGTGAAAACAAACAAACTGTAGGCTAATGCAGTTTATGTGTATATAACAGTTTGAGAGTTCCTACTCATACATGAGAGTCCCTACTCATGCATGCAGTATTTGAATTTCTTTGGTGCTTATTGTGCCTCACATTTGACACCTGAAGCTTAACTCTGTTGGTTGGTCTGTCTAAGTATTTACAGAAATAAGTTCATTCAGTATTGAATAGAGCTCCTAGACTTGTTTTTGGTTATCCTTCAAGGACTCCACAACACCATTATTACCCGGTAATTAGATTCACTGGCTTTTAATAAAGGCCAGGAGTGAGTTTAATTTATGTTCAGTGACCCTGTAGGCTCTTCAGTTTGACGAACCTTGACTGATGATGTGACAGTAGAGCTCATGAGTTGGAACATGCATTACAGTTATTACATAAGCTCTACAAGGGGTAGGGTGGTCTCCTACTCTCAGATAATTTGCACTGCAGTCAGACCTCGGTATATATCAATTTGGTATGTGATAGTGTGATAGAATGATGAAGTGAAAGTTCATCCCTGTTTCGCGACAGCAATGGGGAAATTTGCTTATCCATCCATCCATCGATCATCCTATCCTCACGTTACCCCATGAGGAACGTAGGAGCCCGGGGCTAGGCAGTTGGTCCTGACATTTAAGATGAGAGTGACCATCCTCACTCATCCCTGAGTGGCATTACATGAGCAATAAACCCCAACCACTCCTTGGATATAAACCTTCACTGGCTCAATCCGATTGGAGCACAATAATTACCCACTGAACCACCAGGCACCAAAATTCGGTTATATGGTTACCACCCAGCGTAGTAAATGGTTTCCCAGTGTACAGGAAACCATTTGGCTTGTCACTCAGTGTAGAGTCACCCACTGGCAGAAGGAAGAGGAAAGAATGAAGGAAAGAAAGACAGAAGAGGGAGTGTAAAGTCACCCATAGGCAGAAGGACGAGGAAAGACTGAAGGAGAGAAAGACAGAAGAGGATGGAAGGAATGAAGGATGGAGGAGAGGAAAGGGCAGACACTGGAGAGCAGCACTACATCGAGTGAGTGGATGGTGAGCGGCCCCACCTACCACTAATACAGTATGATAATTGTGGTGGCTGTGAGTGACAGTCATGTGTGTACACAGTGCTCCCAGGCAATTTGATAGTCATATTTTTGAGTCAGTATGGCCATCCAGTGTTTATATTCACTGTTTCATCCCTTTTGTTCTGTTTCATCCTTCCAAGATCACTGAAACACCATTTCAATCGCCAAATAATGGAGCAGGTGTGCAGTGAATGATGCAATATCAATTGGAGTGATAACTTTTTTAGTGTAATATGGAAAGCAGGTCTGACATGAATGCTACCCCAGTGGAAAGCGTTGTGCTACTGATGACACCGAGGGTAAGCCTAGAAAGATAATTTTTAAATTTTTATTTCAGGTTATGTGGTCCTTGGCCCCTTCCATATCCCTACTGAACCCATGTTATGTCAGCCTTGGTATAGGACAAACCATTATGTGATGAGGTTTCATTTGATGTAACTCCATCATAGTCCGAGGTGTGACTGTGTGGTAGCCTGTCTTCTGGCCCGTATACTCTAAAGGGGTCAGAATGGGATTAAGGTATCCACCTTAATGCCTCTGGCTCGTTCAGCCCTTAGATATCTCTTTGAAACTGAGCGAGGTATAGTAGTCTGATGGTTGTGTGCTGTGTTTGGATCTGAATCCCCAAGAAGTGGCAGGAAGTTTGTTGATCATGTTATGCCACCAGGTGCATGCTTATCATATTCTTAACCTCTTCAGTCAGTTGACATTTTATTTATTTATTTATTTATATATTTATAATTATTACTATTATTATTATTGTTGTTATTATGTGCTAGAGGTGGGGCTGGAGCTAGCTTTGTGGGAAGTGAGGAGTGGTTGGAAGAAGTTCAGGGAGCTGTTGCTTCTCCTGACATGAGAGGGCTCTCCCTCCATGCTAAGGGATCTTTGTATGAGGCATGTACAGTCAAGTCGCCTAAGGCGTGGCGAGTTGTTTCTGGGCCAAGCCTGTGCCATAGCAAACCATGCCATACACATAACTAAACCTATGGGAAAAATGGAATTTGGTTCTGGACGTTCTCCCAAAGTCCCCATTTTCACCACACTTTTCCCCATTTTCCCCCCTTTTACACAGGCACACAATGAAGCAATCAGTCAGTGTATGTATTACACACAAATTAAACACTAAGCAATAAATAATAAAGGGCTTTAAGGGCATAAAATACTGAACGTACCTAACTCTGACGACGATAGTGCTAAAGTGGAAGGGGTAGGGTTGGGGTTCCGAGGCAAGAGGTGCATTTCATATCTTGCCGCGCCTCCACGCCATAGATATTTTATGCACGTGGTTCATTTTTTTTTGGTTCTGGCACCTTGCCGTGTTTTAGAAAACCGCAGCATAGAAGTCCGTGCCATAGGCGACTTGGCTGTGTTAGGAGTTTAATGCTGTATGGTAGTGAGACCCTGGACAGTAAAGGAAGAGGAAATGATTGTGAAAGTGAATAGGTGGATATGCAGTGCGTCCTTGAATGAGAGGCCTGAGGGGGCTAGGTTTACGATGGAAGAGTTAAGAGGAAGGATGGGACTGGAGTGTCTCAGTGTTGTGATGAGGAGAGGTAGATTGAGATGGTTTCAGCATGTGGAGAAGATGGGGGATGACAACTGGGTGTGGAAGGTGAGAAGTGTGAATATTGGGGATAGAACTGCAAGAGGCTGACTGAAAAAGACCAGGGATGAGGTCGTAGAGTGTGACCTCAGGGGTAAGGGATTGAAGAGGGAGGTGGCCAGAGATCGAGCAGTATGGAGAGCTGCCATTAAGTTACCAAGGCTGACACATGCAAGCATGTTTAAACCTTTATTAATGAAATGAAATGAAATGAGACCACTTCCACACAGTTTTTTTCAGCTTAAGAATTACATATTGTAGTGAAGGAGTTATTGAAGATGCTATCTAACTGCTCCAGTTTGAAAAGCCTATCCCAAGCTGGATAAAATATAACAGTACCATACCAAGAATAGAATAGAAATTGCTTTGTCTGGCTGAAGGAGTTAAATGTTCTTGACTGGTATTGTAACCTCTGGCCTCAGCATTTTGAAAGTGTTCATATGGATTGGACCCTCTGTTACCCTCTCTGTATATACAGTGTTTGTAATAAGTTTCTGAATCCACTTCCTGTTGGATATTTGAAGTAAGCCAGCCAGCCAGCCAGCCATTATTACACTATCAGGAGTGTCATGGCTTGGGGCTATGCCTCTCTGGTCATTCAGTGATCAGCCACTCACTCTTGAAGAGCAATATTTGAGCAGTTAATCTCAGAACCTGTACAGACCACATCCAGTTGGAGCAACTTAATCACCAGACCATGTGGTATCCATTTGTTGGTTGCACTTTTAAAAATTGAAGAAGTAAAAGTTTCATGTTTTCTTTTTGTTTAAGGTTATGAAGGTGTGAGATGGTAATGCAGAAGCCTGGCATCCATATAAGTGTATCAGAATGTGATAAAGAAGCCCCAGATGAGTATCCAGATACTGAACTGTCACAAAAGGCCAAAGTTTTCTGACAGTAGAAATCATCACACACACTCATGGCAGGTAGGTCAGTGATGGTACAGTATGGTACTTTATAGTAGAGAGAGAGAGAGAGAGAGAATGCCCAAGCAGTTGAAGGTTATTTACTGCATTTTTCATTCACCACCTTCCATACAGCATTTATTTTATTATTGTTACTGCCATACTATTTTCTTCAACTTAAGAAGGGTGTCAGAGTCAGTGGAAACATAAAATTTATTGTAAAACATTTTTTACTGTTGTTTCCAAAATAGTTTATTAGGAAGTAAGTTCCATCAATCTAAGTAAAATTCTGTTATCTCATAAGCTGCATCCAGGTACACCATGTGTCTGTGTGTATTTTGGCAAGTATTTTTCCCCCATTTTATTTAATATACATAGTGCTGTTTTACCAACATATGATTTGCCTACATATTAAATCATGAAGCAGTAGCATTTGCACTAAGATTTGTTTGCAATTGCCAGATTACAAGAGAGCTCATCATGCAGTTAATATACGGTATAGAAATATACTTAATGTTTTATCAGTAAAGGTATCTGTTTTGGTATCTTTGAGAATGAGCTCTAAATAATCTCAGCTGTTGAAAATTGTGCATGATACTTTGAATGAATTTGTGAATCTGGAAATGTCTGTCATGTCACAGCCATGGGAGAAAAGTTTTTGGGTGGCCATTGTTATAAGGAGAATATTATACCGATACATGTATGATAATGCAAAGACAATTTTTTAAAACTATACAGTAGACACTCCAGCCTTTATTACTTATGATAAATCAGTTACCAGAGTTCCAGATTTGTTGCAGGTTTACCAGCACATAACACTACAGCATTCTCAGTTTAGGAAATGTGACCCGAGTGATACCATATGGAAAGGTCTTGAATATACAGTAAGAACTCCATGTAACGGACTAATTGGGGCCCAAACCATTCCGAAAAATGCGAAATTCTGATAAAAGCGACACCCGGACTTCCCCCTGCTAAACCGGACTTTTTCTGATATATCAGACATTAGTCCAGATCGCATGAACAGCTTTTAAACTGTTTTAACTACCACTGTGGTACCATACTGTGTTATAACTTCACTACAATAATCAAATGGTATAATGTATATAATACAGTAATACTGTACTGTACACTGGTAAACATGATTTTTATTTACCTTATTGTGGTGAACACAGCTGAAGTGGTCAGGCAGTCCGGACTGCTTCAGGCTTCATCGAACTTTTTCCGATATACAGCAATTTAGTCCGGTAGCTCCTCGAGTCCGATAAATGCGAATTCTGGACTATTGAAGTCCGTTATATCACGGTTTTACTGTATTTGCTTTTTGATGTACAGTATTCCTATCATAAATACATCTAAGTACAGTAGTGTTGTTGCCCATTGCACAATTTTCTAATTTTTAAACAAAATTTGAACATGGCACATTTATTCCCACCCCACTTATTAATGGGAAATATGGTTATTATGATCATGATGGAGGTGGCAGTAGTGATTGTGGTGGCAGTGATGATGATGATGGTGTTGCTGCTGATAATGATGATGATGATGATGATGATTATGATGAAGTAATTTCTCCTCAGACTCAGCTCCACAAATGTCAAGCGGGTCACAAGTACAGTATGGGACGTGGGAAGACAACTATGGGAGCCTTGTCATCAGCAAAGACAAACTGATATTCTCCCCACCATTGTATCGACAGCGCTACGAGAAGGTCAAAGACACAATCACATCAGTGGGGAAAGGCACATTCTCCAAGGTAATAGAGACCTAAATTTTTTAAAGACTGACTTTACTGGTCTAGGTAATATAGACTTGAATATCGTTAAAACAGACTTTACTGATCTAGGTACGGTAATATAGATGTGAATTTTGTAAAACAGACTTTATAGATCTAGGTAATCCGTCTATCCATCATTCAGTCCTGTGCTGCCCCGTGAGGAGCATAGGAGCCTGGGGCTAGGCAAGTTGGTCCTGACATTAAAGTTGAGAGTGACCTGCCTCACTCATCCCTGAGTGGCATTACGTGAGCAATAAACCGCAACCAGCACTTGGATATAAACCTGCACAGGCTCAATCCGACTGGGACGCCTTAATTCCCCACTAAACCACCAGGTGCCATAATTTGGTTATATGGTTACCACCCAGCATAGTAAATGGTTTCTTGGTGTACAGGAAACCATTTGGCTTGTCACTCAGTGTAGAGTCACCCACAGGCTGAAGGAAGAGGAAAGAATGAAGGAAAGAAGACAGAAGAGGAAGGAAGGAGGAGAGGAAAGAGCAGACACCTGAGAGCAGCACTACCTCGAGTGAGTAGATGGTGAGTGTCCCCACCTAAATTGAATTTCATTGAAACAGGTTTACATATCCCTGTATTGTAATACAGATTTGAACTTTGTTACAGCATAATTTACTGATCATTGGCAAGAGCCACCAGCATGTCATAATAAACACTCTTGCTATTACCCTCACACCAGTCCTGGATGAGATAGCACTTGCATCTATTATGTATGGATGGTGGATATTAGTGCATAAGTGGTGACATGTAGGAGGACTGACTGGCGTCAAGAAGTGAACCATCAAGTTTATGCCTGTTGTCAGATACATAAAGAAGAATAGGAAAAAGAAGAAGAAGAATGGGAATAACAGAGAATAAAATCTGTCTTGGTGGAGCACAGTGCTAGTTGATCTTCTCATATGGTCATCTACTGGTTAGAATACCCAATTTGACATGATGGCCTTGCACAGGTGTGATCCTCAGGTGATTTGGAGGGCTTTTGATTATGTAATGCCTAGTTATATAGATAAATAGATAGAATGCCATCAAAGGAAGTAGGCTGGTCATCTACCCCTAATTCAGGTCCCTGCTTGTTGATGGAGGTAATGTGAAATTGGCTGTTACTATTAAATCTCATTAGAGGCATTTTCTTTTTTAATGATAGTCATTCTGGCAATATGGAATTGGCTATTACTGTTATTTCTTATTATAGACAGCCCTATTTACTTATTTATTTATGTACTGATGATTTCTGAGTCAGTTATGGAAATGTTATCACTTAAAAATTTCATTAATGCCCATAAAGATAATTTGGCATTCCTTCCCCCCTCTCCCCTCCATATTTGCAGTTCCAGATCTGTATAAATTTTTTTTGATGTTTTTGACATATAAGAGGACAAACTGTGGAAGAATGGAGCGTGAATGGTTGTATGGGCGTGTTGTCAATAGTGCTCCTATTTTCGTACTTTTTTCCCCTTTGTTTGTGGATTATACTTCACCCCATCCTTAGATGTGAAAAAAATGCATCAGTGAAAAACTGATAATGTTGATGTTGATGGAGATGATGATGATGATGATCATGTTGATGGATAATGATAAAGATGATGATGGTGATGACATTGATGATGATAGCCCCTGCCTATCCTAAGCTCATCCTGTTCATGACTCCCATTAACACTGTTCCTCCTGCCTACCAGATTGTGGACCTGGGATGCTCTGAAATGAAGTTGTTCCGGTACCTGCATGGTTTGGGCGGGGTGCGGGAGGTGGTGCTGTTGGATCAGGACCAAGAAGTACTGGAGGTATTCAACACCTTTAGCACAGTTATGAGTTGCTGGTTTAACCCCTTTGGTATATGTGGTGCAGGAGAGGGACGCTTCACATTGTGGCACCAGTATAACCAGATGACCCTTTTGCATGGGTGTATAAATATCCCTCCGCTCTCTTGCTGTCCCCCCGAAAGAGGATGATGGACTGC
This sequence comes from Coenobita brevimanus, assembly GCF_032717465.1. Classification (NCBI taxonomy): domain Eukaryota; kingdom Metazoa; phylum Arthropoda; class Malacostraca; order Decapoda; family Coenobitidae; genus Coenobita; species Coenobita brevimanus. Next base: position 4,603,137 of record NC_136980.1, on the reverse strand, counting down.
CTGGGGCCATAACAACAATAGCAGTAGTATGCTGCATATGTGAGAAGTGTAGTGCTGTATGGTAGTGAAACTGACAGTAAAGGAGGAGGACATCAGAACGTTTGGGTATACAGCAGTGAGAATGGCCAGGTAGATTTGTAGTGCTACTCTTAATGACAGAATTGCACATTGCAGAGTTATGAATGAGGAGCTGAGTGTTTGGGTGTGAATTGAAGACGCTGGTTAGGTGAGGTGTTGGGGTCGATAGAAGTGATAGCTTGAGCAAAATGGAAAATATAGTAGTCTTTTTCATTTTAATCCCTTTTCATCCTCATGACATCTTATTTATTATCCTGTTGCTACATCCAAGCCATTATATTCACCTTAGAAGAGACTTTTCAAGCTGGAGGGGTTAGATATATCCTTTACCAGCTCCATCACTTCTGTGGTCTATTAATCTGAAAAATAATTTGGTTGTAGCAAAAATAATATCAGAATTACATCCTCAGGCAGATGGAGTTAACTATTACTGTTGAATGATGTTTTCTTTTTATTTTACCCATGTTATCTTAGTGGTAGGTGGTGGCGACCATCATCCTCTCACTTGATGTAATGCTTCCTCTTTCTTCCTTAGCTTTTATCATTCTTTTTCTTTGCCTGCCCTTCTCTCTTCCTATTTCTCCCATCTTTCATGTCGCTTCTTATTGCTTTTCATTCCTTTACAGGTGGCTTTACATTGAGTGACAAGCCAAATGGTTTCCTGTAAACCAGGAAACCATTTACAATGCTGGGTGGTAACCATATAACCAAACCATACATGCTCCCTATGTGTCAACAAGTGGTTTGGTGGAGGGTTAGTGCCCTTCCCCATAAAACAAATAACTCAAAGTCAAATGGCCACCCCTTTCGGGATTATGGTGTTTGGCAATAGATAGACAGATAGATCTCTGTACGATTAGGTACAAATTTTAGGAGACCTTATGTAAAGAAAGGGTAATGAAGACTATATCAAACTCTTTCAGTTTGAAAAGTCATTCCTGAATAAAATTACTTGGAAATCAAAATTTACTATGTCAGTAGATTAAAAGGGCTAATAGTGATGGGAGTACTTATATTGCTCATTTTCCCATGTGTTGGACATGTGGAGAGAATGGAGAATGAAAGACTGACTAAGAGGGTGTATGTAGGTGAGGTGGAGGGAGGGAGAGGGAGGGGTAGACCGAGGATGAGGTGGAGGGATGGAGTTGAGAGGTATATGAGGGAGGGGGGTGAGTTGGGGGGAGGGGAGTCAAATGGTGGGTGACAGAGTGACTTGGAGGCATTTTGTCTGTGGCCACCCTTTGCGGGATTAGGGCGTCGGGCTATAGATAGATAGATAGATAGTTTAGTGAGTAGATCTAGATGTGGCCTCTAGAAGTTCGTTTCCTAGGGAGGGCTGGAGTTTGTTGCTCACTTAATTCTACTCGTGATGCTCATTCTTCCATATTTATAATTAGTAAGACTGGTGGTAGATGGTGGCGACTATCATCCGCTCACTTGATGTACTGCTGTCTACTTCTTCCATCACCTTTATCACTTTTTCTGTCTGTCCTCTCTCTTCCTATTTCTCCCATCTTTCCTGTCACTTTTTATCACGCCTCTTTACTACTAAGGGGCTTTACATTGTATGACAAGCCAAATGTTTTCCTGTAAGCCAGGAAGCCATTTACAATGCTGGGTGGTAACCATATAACCAGCCCATAAGTGTTCCCCACATGTCAGCAAGTGGGTTGGGGGAGGTTAATGCCCCTCCCCATAAAACAGCTAACTCAAAGACAAACAAGCACCCCTTATGGGATTACGGTGTCTGGCAATAAGTGGATAGAGGGCTGGATGTGGCCTATATGGGATCAAGTCCTGGGGTGGGTTAGAGTTTGTTTTTCACTTAATGCTACTCTAGTGATAGTGACTGGCCCCTTCTCCTCATTAGCCAAGTACTGGGACCCTAGCTTTTGATGAGGGAGCACAGACTTGGATGATGGATTGATAAATTGTCTCAGGGTTTTTTTAGATAGGGGGAGAGGCCTTACATTTTGGTTAATGCCCTAGTGATCGTATAATAGTATTGATGTATTACTAGTATTTGTCCCTAATTTTTTCATTAGGTATGTGGTATGATTTCCAAACTTTTGTTCCTCTGTTTGTTCTGAATCATTGTATATTGCTTGTTTGTTCTGAGAAATATCTCTAGCCCTTTTCAGCTCAGTTCCTGGCCAAGTGTAATCTGTTTGAAGGATTGATTTCAGCTTTTAACCAAGGAGACTACAATAAATTCCTGTCTCATAACTAAAGCACATTAAATTTCATGCAACCACTGGAAGCTGGTTTATGAGAGTGACCTAGTTTCATCCGGTGAAAACGGACCACCTATACTGGCATACAGTGCAATGTTTTTCAAATACAGTACAGTGTCTGTACTTGGTCGGTCTCGTGCAGCATGAAACCCAAAGTTGATGATTGGTTGAATCTGCCTTCTGACTTTGAGTGGTTCTTATGTCTGTGAATGCGGTATATTAGTTTGAACTTGATGAAACACTGCCATAACGTGAATACTAAGCTGTTTGAATTCATTTATTCTTAGTTATGGAGTAGGAATGAGTCTCTTTGGTTATAACCCTCCATTTTAACTACACTTGGTCGACCACTGAACCAGAAGGGGTTAAGGATCTTTGTCAGGTTAGAGTAAATGTGCCCTATTGAAAATTACAAGAAATGCTAAGTTTTGATTCATCTGAGGTGGGATATGCCTGGTGGTAGTTATAAATGATGGTAACTGCAAATTGGTGATTTGTAGGATAATGCCCCTGGAATCAACCCTCTGGTGGCAGACCACCTGTTCCTGCGTAAGGAGGCGCTGCATGTGAGTGTGGTGTGTGGTGATGCCAGCATCCCTCACCCCGTCATGGCCCAAGCACATGCTGTCACCATGGTAGAACTGTCAGTCTACTTGCATATATGTATTAATTTTTAGGCTTTATAGTTCTTTTACCTTAACTTGGACTAGATTTTTGTCCTTTTGTAGCTTATTTAATGTAGGTCAGTGGCTGAAAAAGACAATGCTGTAGCACCTACATACTTACCATAGTACTTCATCTTGACTATCATCATATTCTAGTGTTATTCTGTACTGAACATGGAGAAGTTAAAATTTTAATACAAGTCAAAATGAAAAGAGTATAGTCCCCCCACCTTAAAAGTCTGTACTCAATATCCTAACCTCATGACCTTGTGCTCGTGATGGGTCATTACAGGATCAGGTGATGGATGGATGGAATTTTATCATCCATTATACTTTATCCCATCACTCTGATGATGAATTTATTATTTCAGTCTTGCCCCACCAGACAATATTATTCAGCTTAGGAGAGCCCTTTCTATGCGAATAGGTTAATAAAGGCAATACCTATCCCCTCCAGTCTGAAAAAAACTATTCATAAGTTCAGTAAAATTGTCACATAGCAGGAATGGACTATGGAAGATGATTCTGTAGTTTAAGAATTAGTTAGGATAGGAAAAACTTGATAATACATTACATCATTTGACTACTGCTCTAGTGATATACTTCTGATATATTCTTGTTACATCCAGACAGTCTTATTCAAGTTTTGAGAGACTGTTCAAAATGGAGAGGTTTGATGTGTGGTAGCCTTCATTAATCCATTCACTACTAATATGCTTGCATAAGTTGAATAAAATCATTTGGTGGTAACAAGAATAAATCAGTAAAAGACATGATAAGAGTCAAGGAGTTAAGTGTGTGCATTTGTGTTTCAGAATAGAACACATGCAGGTGACTGACCTACCGTCCCTAGTGAGGTGCGTGTTTGGTTACGTGCAACCCGGCTTGGTAGTCGTTACAACACCCAATGCAGATTTCAACAAGTATATCCCTGGTCTCTCCCCGGGTGGATTTAGACACTGGGACCACAAGTTTGAGTGGACATCTGATGAGTTCCAGTGCTGGTTAGTATGCTGTGTCACTTGTAACTTTTATATGATGATTTCCAGTCATGGTTATTATGCTTTGTCACATGTAACATTTACATTATGAGCTCCAACACTGCTTTGTATGCTTTGCCAGTTGTTACTTTTACATTTTGAGTTCCAGCACTGATAAGTATGCTGTGTTATTTGTTACTTTTACATTTTTCATGTGTTACCCTGATAATACTGACATGCACTGTCTTCTGACAGAAGTGAGAATTATTGCTAAGAGTTTAAACTCTGTTCATCTGGACAACAACAGTTTATGCAAACTTAAATTGGACTCCCACCATAACAGCCACAAACATAAAAAAAAAAAAAAAAAAAAAAAAAAACGGAGCTTTAAGAACAAAAAAGAATGTACAGAGAGTTTTAATGTACATCACTTGCACCAAGAAATAAAAGTACTTTACTCCCAGTCAAGTATTACATGAACCTGAAAAGTACAAAGTTTATTGCTTCAGCATGGAACTCATCATGTAATGATATGTTGTACCATGCTGAAAAAAAATAAATAAATAAAATACCAGCACTACATTGAATGTCTTGACATCGCTCCTCTTCCACCCAGTACTGCTCTTACGAAACATACATAAACACATATCCAAAAAGCATTTATCTGCCAAATTAGACAAACAGTAGATTAAGGTTATATAATGATTTGCAGCATTTTTTCCCCAACAGGTGTGAAGGCATAGTGAAGGAATACACAGATTATTCCCTGGAAATTTCCGGGTGTGGCCTGGGTCCCAACGACACTTACTGTACACAAGTGGCAACCTTTACTTGTTCCAGTTCACCCTGTTTGGAGGGATTACACCTGTCTTCTAATAAGAACTCCTTATCTTGCACTAAGACTGTGGATATAACTGATAACTCAGTCCCTGCCAGGTCTTCAGAAATATCAGATAACTTGGTCTCTGCTGGGTCTTTGGAAATAACAGATAAGTCAGTCACTTCTGGGTCTTGTAATATCATTGCAGAATTTGAGTATCCATATGACAAGAGGACACAGGAGGAACAAGATCGGGATCATGCATTAAGCTGTTTCTTTGCACTTAGCAGGAAATTACGGAGGGTTGAGTGGGACCCAGACCCTCCCAGGACACCTCTCATGCCATCAATGACTGGTTACCTTGAAGGCCCACTGCCAAAATTCACTGCAGTTTCTGTCCATAGCGAAGATGATGTAGTTCTTGGCGATGAACCTGAAAGTGAAAATATATTCTACATTGTCAACAATAGGGTTGCAGTACTGCCTGTGAAAGCTGTCACAGCCTGGGTAAACTTTGGACTTGATAACAAGATACCAGATGAAATTATCAGGTAAGATACTATCATGTGGTGTCTGCCCTTTTCTCTCTTCCATCCTTTCTCTTCTGTCATCTCTCCTTCATTCTTTCCTCTTCCTTCTGCCTACGGGTGACTTTACACTTCCTCTTCTGTCTTTTTTACCTTCATTCTTTCCTCTTCCTTCTTCCTACGGGTGACTTTACACTTCCTCTTCTGTCTTTATTTCCTTCATTCTTTCCTCTTCCTTCTGCCAATGGGTGACTCTACACTGAGTGACAAGCCAAATGGAATCCTGTACATTAAGAAACCATTTACTCCGCTGGGTGTTAACTATTTACTGTAATCAAATTATGGCGCCTAGTGGTTTAGTGGGTAATTAAGGTTCTCCAATTGGATTGAGCCTGTGTAGTTTTATATCCAAGGGGTGGTTGGGGTTTATTGCTCGTGTAATGCCACTCAGGGATGATTGAGGCTGGTCATTCTCATCGTAAATACCAGGACCAACTTGCCTAGCCCCGGGTTCCTATGCTCCTCTATGTGCAACATGGGATTGGATGATGGCTGGCTGGATGGATGGATGGATTTTTTACTGTTAGGTAAAGAGAACCCTTTCAAAAATTAGATTTTTGGTTTTGAGAGTTTGTACTGTAGTTTAATTTGAGTGCAGCATTGACTTTCTCAGATTCCTGTGACTCACTCTTAACTGAGTAAAATAACTTGAAGTTAGCTGGAAGAGAATATTAGAGGACTGAAGACAGTGACAGGATTAATGGTGACACTGTTAGTTCTCAAGCCTTTTTGACTCACTTGTAACTGAATGTGGTTGTCTGGTGTTACCGTAATTAGAGCACTGTACTGTACTGGAGGTGATGAAATCATAACAGGGTTTACATTTTATTTTTGTATGTTGCTCTGTAACTGTGGAATGGTGCTGGAGTGGGACACCTGCATGTAGTGGCTCCAGTATAACAGGGTGGCTGTACTGTTCACATATACAATTCCCACTCCATTCCCTGAAAGGGGTAGTGGTAGACTGCTGAAAAAGGGGAGCTTATCGTGCAGTCCATCAGGTTTATTGCCAAATGGGCCCTGGGTCTAATATTTTGAAGTATGATTTTTCAGTGATGGAGGTGTTGTGTCATATTAGTGTGCTGTACATATTAATTAAATGTTTTCAAGCAATTTGTGTCATATTTTGACGTGTCATAGTGGCACATTAGTTGCACAGATTGCAACAACTGACACTGCTATACCCCTTCATGGGGTCACAAGAGAGAGACTATACTTTTTTTTTTTTCTTTCTTTCTTTTTTTTTAAGGCAAAGATGCACTTAACAGGCAGGTGATGATTGGCTGAATGCAACATGTCTGAATAATATTGCTGTGGTCCATCCATCCATCCATCATGCAATCCTATGCTGTCCTATGAGGAGCTTAGGAGCCTGGGGCTAGGCAAGTCGGTCCTGACATTTAAAATGAGAGTGACCAGCCTCAATCATCCCTGAGTGGCATTATGTGAGCAATAAATCCCAACCACCCCTTGGATATAAACCTTTACAGGCTCAATCCGATTGTAGTACCTTAATTACCCACTAAACCACCAGGCACCTTAATTTGGTTATATGGCTAACACCCAGAGAAGTAAATGGTTTCCTGGTGTACCGGAAACCATTTGGCTTGTCACTCAGTGTATAGTCACCCATAGGCAGAAGGAGGAGGAAAGAAAGTCAGAAGAGAAAGGATGGGAGGAAAGGGCAGACACCCAAAGCAGCACTACATCGAGTGAGTGGATGGAGAGCACCCCCACCTACCTAATTGTTGTGGTAATTATTTGAAATACAGCGATGTTATGTGGACATGTTGTATTCAGCCAATCATCACCAGCCTGTCTGGTGTTAATTATGCAAGTTCAGTTGTCATAATTTAGAATACATGTATCATTCTGTTTTTCCCTTGAGAACTGTTTATAGTGTAGAAAATCCAAAACACCACTGTTAAGTTCATGAAGCTCTGCTCCTAAGCAGGTTTCTAAATAGTATTGGCCTTGAGCAAAGTCTGACCTACAAGACTGCAATATACTTATGCATATGTTGTTCTTTATTCACTGTGAAGAAGGTAATTGTACTCTCATCTCTTTAATTTGCATTTGAGCTCATAGCATAAAACAAACATTTAGGAAGCAGGTAAGATATGGTGTATGCAAATAAAAATAATTTGGAAGGTGATATTGTCCCCTAAATGAATATTCACTGGGCACTCTAAATATGTAAAGTTCCCTTACAATTTGATTACAAAAGTAAATGTGAAGATGTTCTATCTATCTGTCTATTGCCAGATGCCTTAATCCCATACGGGGTGGCCACAAACAAATCGCCTCCACGTCGCCCTTTCCCCCTCCATTTCACTGCCCTGCTCCCAACTCACACCCCCCTCTCCCATATACCTCTCCACTCCATCCCTCCATCTCATCCTTGGCCTCTCCCTCCCTCTCTCCCCCTCCACCTCACTCACATACACTCTCCTCATCAGTCTCTCACCCTCCATCCTCTCCACATGGCCAAACCACCTCAGTGTGTTCCTCCTAACGCTTCCTATCACATCCACATCCACACCACAACACTCCTTTCAGTGTTAATGTTTATATAATATATTGTACAGTATGTTGCTATGTATAATTATGATAGATATATGTAATATACAGTATATTTGATCTCTCCATCTGCATTCTATCATCCTCAGAAAAATAGTGGAAGAAGAGTGTTTTGAGACAGTAAGGAATGGCGAAGACTGGAATGGGAGGATTCGAATTTGGGAAGAAGAGTCATACTTGGATGAAACACCAGAGGAGAGCTCTGGGGAATACTACGTTGTTGATGATGATGATGATGATGATGGTGAACGATATTATGTGAGTAGCAGTGATGGAGGTGGTTATTGGGAGTGGTGGGATAATGAAGATAAAGATGGTGATGTGAAAGATTGGTTAGGTAATACAGAGAGAAGCACAAGTATGGGAAGTCATATGGAGGATAGCTTGAAAAACACAGCGGGAGGAAGTAGTGTAGGAAATGGTGAAGTGCAAGATTTGTTTAGTAGTAGTGAAAAAGGTACGGGAAGTGGTGATATAGAAGATTGGTGGAGTAATATAGAGAGGGTTAGAAGTGTGGGGAGTGGTGAAGTGCAGTCATGTTATAGTATAGAAAAGGGAAGTAGTACTGAAGTGAAAGAAGGAAGTAACAGTATATCCTCAAACTGCAATCTTCACGTGGAGGAGAAATGGGATGAAGAGGATGATGACACTCCACTGGATTCAAAATGGATATGACAATAACTCAAAGAATAATGCAGTACACTGTAATAAAGCAGAGGTTTAAGTTCTTCTCTGTGATGATATCTCTTGTATTCTTGTTACCTCCAGATTATTTTGTTCACCTTCAAAGGATCTTTCATAGTGGAGGGGTTAATGAAGCTTTATTAAACCTTTCCAGTTTATAAAGCCTCCCTTAAGCTGAATAAAATTGTCTTGTGGTATCAAGATTAAAGTGCAAAAAATTGGGTTATAATTGGAGTTGATTGGCTGGATAGATAGATAGATGGGTGGATAGAAGGATGGAGGGATTACAGTTTGGGTCAGTATTTCCTTTAATTTCCTTTACATTGTCTTTAACCCGTTGAATCCTGTGATGAGTTCCATTGGTATATTCTTTCCATCTCCAGATGATTTTATTTATATTCATGGTGTCCTTTTTGTATTGAAGGAGTCAGTGAAGGCTATATCTAACCCCACTTCTTCTGATTGTCTCCCCTAAGCTGACTAAAATTGTCTGGATAGAGAGAGAGAGAGAAATAGGCCATAGGAGTTAAGTGGTTAGTAATATCTGGTGAAACTAATCAGCAGTAATACCATAAGTTAAAAAATTACTGTGTTCCTTTTTGATATCTTGCTGAGAGGATATTAGTTTTTATTCATATGTACTGATGAGATATGTGTGGCTCATTTCACTGGGCAAGCTGTTACTAGTTCTCCCACATTCTTACTTTCTCTTTCCTTGTTTTGGGATTGTATTTCATCTTATCGTTAGGTGAAAAAAAAGAAGTCAGGATGATGATGATGATGTATCTAAGAGGAATAGTTCATTCAATGTGGGAGTGACGTAAACTGGTATAGTGTGAGGGTATATTTTTTAAGTCGTAAAAAATTTGGTATTTCTTACTTTAAGGAGCATTTTTTATTTATATTTGGTTGTTGTTTCATAGTCATTGATGAGGTAATGGATACAAGGCTCTGCACAGGACATTCGGCTTATACTGGTATACTGTTGTGTTTTTCTCTGGATCTCAACCAGTCTACTGTAAGTACAGCATAGTTGAAGGAGGTACTACAGAGGGATGCCTTCATGTGATGGCACCATATCCAGGTGACAGAGCTGCTCACTTAAACAAACATCCCTAACTTTCATTTGTATCCCTTGAATGGATGGTGGTGGAATGCCAAAGGGCAGTTTCAACTTTCGGCAACAATAACAACAACAACAACAACATTTTAGGGAAATTTGGTTACAGTGAAATGTTACAATGAAATAATCCTAGTAATGATAATTAGTAACATGATTGTCATTCTAAACTTTTTTTTTTTTTTTTTTTTTTTTTTTTTATGTGGAATAGAGATATATATAGAACATTTGTTTTATCTCTAGGGACATGAGTCAGAATCAAATCATTGTAGAAGGATTTCCCCACCTCACTTCCCTTCTTTATATTGATTGAGTAATACATACAAAGGTAGAAGTGTGTGACGTGTTGAAGTGCAATATTGGTTGGGTAATACAAAAGAAGTATGAGATGTGGTGAGCTGCAAGATTGTGCTTGCAGTACAGGTGGTGGGCAGTGAGGTTATCACATCCCCACACCAACAGTGACTCCAGCAATTGGTATTTAAGTACAAATTATACAAGGGACCTTGTGTAAGTTCCTAAAATAAACAAAGAGGTATACTTTTTGCACTTTAACGGCCTAAAATTGCCATCGCTCCGTCATGAATGTAGAATTGTAACAATAGATTTATAATTGAATATGATGCTAGTCATAAAAAAGTGGTCTAGAAAAGGTTTGAGCCATATTGTCACATTCTGTTACACTATTGAGTTACATGAACTAGGCAAAAACAAAGAAATAAATCTGGGTCAAGTTAAGGTGAAAGAACTATAGCATCTTTGGTTATGAACATATCTGTCATCTCTTTTAGACTTTCTGAAGGAATCTTATATATCACTTTGCATTTCTTTTCTTCATTTTTGTTGCACCAGCCTAATGCTTTGGTTCCTAGTTAATCTTGTTGAAACTTTAGTGATGTGTTTTTAATTTGATTTTCCCCATCTTTAGTGAACTACACATCTCCAAAATGAAGCTGACCAAGTTGAGGATTCTTTCTGATCAGCTGGAAGCAAATTGACTGTAGAAGAAAATTTATAACCTTGTAGGTGTTATAAAATGTTACAGCTTTTCCTGTGCAGCTGTTCCTGTCAGTAAAGATAAATTAATATATCTTTATTGGTAGCAGTGGAACTTTTAACTCCTTCAGCCAGATGATAATAGTTTTATTTTTATGTGTGACGATAGCCATTAGGGCACTGAGTGACCAGCATTCTTCTTCTTCTTCTTTTGGTAGATTTGTTAAAAGGAGGCTTTTGGAGACATAAAAGTGGTAACATATATGGCAATTTGACATGGAGAATAAAAATCTGCTATCAGCTGACACTGAGGTGGCTCCATCTAGCTGGTAATAATGTTAGTGAAAATGCTTAATTTAAGCCTATTGAGACATAAAAGTGGTCCTGTACAAAGTTCTTTGACATGAAGAATCTACATTTGCTGTCAGCTGACACTTGTGGTGGCGCCATCTAGCTGCAACTTTAGTAAAAGTTCTTCATTTAAGCTCATTGAGACATAAAAGTGGTCTTATATAAGATTGTTTGACATGGGTAATTACTTTTTACAGCAAGCTGTTTAAAAGGAGAACCTCACCACAGGTCCAAGAGCAATTGAGGCGTTTAGACAAGTACAGTAACGACAAACATGCCAAATCAGTGTTTTGAGATAAACATTGTTTAAAATTTGTTTTATTGTAAGTTATTTACCAGTAGCCCGATTTCAGTAAAGAAATTCTCAAAAGATAGAGCTGGTAAAATACTTTAAGACATATAAGAACAAAATATAAAATATACTGTCATCTTAAACGTCAGGACCGACTTGCCTAGCCCCAAGCTCCTACGCTCCTCATGGGGCAACATAGGATTGGATGATGGATGGATGGATGTATCAGGTTATTATGCTGTTCAGCTGTTAACCTCATACCAGAGAACCTCTGTGAGAAAAAAAACATGAAAATACGGTAACCACAAAAATGAAAAGAAGGACAATCACCAGCCCATGTACAGTAGTGCTGCATGTATTTAAGTGCTGTGGGGGGTGTGATGATTAACTGTAGTCCAGTATATCGTCAGTTTAGTGCATTCCATTCATCGTCAGTTTGTTTCAGATTAGGCACAGTGCCACACTTGTCAGTTTCCTCTGATCCAGTCACAGTCACTTTGTGAAGTACAGAACGAACTCTGTGCTCACCTAAATCATGAATGCTGAGGAATGATGATTGACAAACATCTTAAGTCACGTTGGCATACGCAACACAATAACAAATCTTACGTGACTTGTGTGATATATGGCCCTTGAAACGAGGCCGCTTCATACTAACACTTTTCACGTGACTGGCAATGTAACTGTACTGTCTGTTATAATCGCCCATTGCCCAAAAAGCTGTAAATAGAGCACTCACTTTATCATTGCCCAAGTTGTTGAAGCAGCTTCACTTAGAAGGACCAATTTTCCCAGCTGGCACCGCCATTTTTGTGCTATAACTGACGTATGCTTCCTCAGTATTTTGTTTTTGCATGGCAGCTGCATGTTTCCAAGAAGATGGATTACGTTTTTGCTTCCATGCATACTCAGGGACCTCCTAGTTGTCATCACTACTGTACGTAAGTCACTCATGTTGCGATGTAAATCACTGTAAATCAGAGGTGAAAATAATGTAATGAACCAAAAGCACGTCTGTGTGGCTTTCAGTGTAAACAGAACTGGGAAGGGTAGGATCTGGCCACACACACTGGCTGACACATCCACAAAACATGGCCTCTGATTGGCTGTGAGTGTGATGACATCATGAGACCCACTGCTTTTTGGCAGCCTGAAAGGGTGCTTGCTGGCATGTTCTTCTTTCTTCCACTACAACTTTCCTTGGGAGAGACAGTCCATGTGTACCAACTTGCAGTGTGTTGGGACAAGAATTTACCTTGTTATACAGTATAGGACTTTCGACCATGTCGTAAAGATGAACATGCCATGAAAATGTTTCAACTGGATAGAAAAACGGTGGACGAGTGTGTTGTGACCTAACTCTCACTTTTAGATATTTGGCACGTTCGTTGTTATTCAACTCAACGCCTCAGTTCTACTCTTGTTACTACTTGTACTTACAGCTATTGTAATTAGCTTAGGATGGGTTAACTATGACCTTCATCAACCCATTCATTATGAGAGATTTTCCATCGAACTGAATAATACTGTTTCAGTTTGTAGCAGTAAAATAAAATACAAACAACTGTACAAATGCTGTTCAGGGATTGACGGAGGTAATAGACAGTTTTTCTGCAACAATCCATGGACTAAAAAGCAAAAAAAAAATTTTTTAGTACATTCAGGCTCTTGCGACTGTCAGGTGAAATAAGTCATTTGGCATTAGTGGAAATAGAATACTAGAGTTATTCTGTGAGATGGTTAAGAGTATTAGTATTAACACTCAGGTGCGTATTTTCCACTCCCAACTGAATAAAAGCATTTGGCATTAGTGGGAATAGTATTCTAAAGTTGCCTCAGCCATGAGAGTTAAAACAAAGGTGACAACTAAAGCATATGCCATAGATGAAAATACAGGTACAAGTCAGTAGAGATTCAAGTGGATTGGACTTGACTTTACCCCTTCAATGTAATGAAGTATTTTCTGTTTTATTCTTGCTACCTCCATACTGTTGTATTATATTTCAGAGAGACCTCTTGTAATGAAGGAGTTATTGAAGGCTATACACTATCAAAACCTTCCAGTTGAAGCTCTTAGAAAAAAAAAAAAAAAAAAAAAGGCAGCTGCAAGAATTCAGTTACCAATAGACTTCACTGAATTGCAGGGGTTAAGAGTTACACACTAAAGAGAAGCTTATAAATGTGCTGAGCTTCTTCAGCCTGAGTATATTATTTTTATTTCACTCTTGCTATCTCGTGATGATTTTTTTTAGTGAAGGAGAGATTTTTCAAACTGGAGGGGTTAGATGCAGCCATAAGTAACTCCCTAAAATATGAGAGGACTTTTCTAGGTTAAATAAGGTCTGTAGCAACAAGAATACATTAGAAATGACACCATATTGATTTGAGTGCATAACCTCTTCTGCGAATGTAGGCTTATCAAGCCTATATTGTTCCTACTATCTTGTGACAATTTTAGTATGCATAGGATAAATGTTTCAGAATTTAGTCCCTCAATCTGGCAATGTCTTTTCTATTTTAACCTTCTGATTTACAAACAGTTTTATTTTGTAACAAGTCAAAGATCAGGCACCGGTAAGGAGTAAAGCTTAAGCAGAGGTTTATGGCTCCTTTACACGGGGATTTCCCATCCCAATCATCGATGGGAGACTTTCCTTGTGCATTTTTGCTTTGGTGGTCATTTAATGAGTCATGACCCTCCTGCACTCTCTTCACAGTGTAACTGCCCCACAACTAGCTGTCACCCTTTTGTTGACTGCTCGACTGTGCTTCAACACCATCTCAGCTTTTCCTTTCCTTTCTTCACAGGGACTTCCCCCACTGCTTGCTGATTTCCTAGAAGACCCTCCCATTGTTTCTCTTTCCAGTATTGCATTTCTTTCTGCTTTTCACATTATGCATTTAATTTAGTTATTCCCCCTGCTCCCTTCTACCTTCCTGCCATTTAACCAAATTATTGCTTGGGGGTAGTTCTTCATTACTGTATTCCCTCCTTCCTTCACTCTATGATTGGTATCAGCTTGGTTTCTGGCAATATTCACATTGGCATAGAGACTGGTGGAGAGGTTAGGGACAGTTTGAGAACTGTTTAGATGTATAGGGTCAGGAGTGGATGAAGGGTGAGAAATGTCAGTCATGCAGGATAGGCTAAGATGATGGTGGGTGACTGGGTAGGGTGGGGGAACTGACATATTATGTCAAAGTGGATGATAGTGATGTGACTTCTTTGATGAGGTGATGGTAAGCATGTACCACTCATGTTTGCACCTGACAGTGCAGCAGCTGGGTGTTGCTGGTACAGTAAATACCAAGGGTTGTATTCTTATCAGACTGGGCTTTTAATCACTTCTTCCCAGTGATTTATTTTGCATATTATGCTTTTATCTGTTGTGTGGTAAGTCTTTTATGCAATATACTACACACAGAGTAATATTGCTACCACATGAAGACATCATTAGGTAAAAAAAAAAAAATGTGAGGGCTCTTCTTCAGTCAGCAAAAATATGAGTCCTAGTGTCTTGCAGCGGGTAAAATTATAAGAATTTTGGGGTCTAGACGAACCAAGAGCTGAAAAAGCTAAGGCTTACCCATATACAGCATAACACTGATGGCAGCAGCTTGTTTGGTCATGGTGGGGTAGGATGAAGTAAAAGAGAAGGAAATGGCTCTTGCATAATTTTGTTTTTGCTACCATCAGACATTTTATCTCAACCTAGGAGACTTCAAAGCAGTCAGATTAAATAGCACCTTCATTTATCCCTTCCCCACGAGAGGTTTTCATGTGTTGAATAAAATTATCTGGTAAAAACAAGAATAGGAGCTAGAGAGGGATGCCTTAATGTGGTAGCATTAACTAAGTGGCTCTGCTGCCCAGTTATAGAATTATTCCTCACCATGTTCTCTATCGTCAGAAAGAAGGATAACCAGTGTAACAAAATATATCATCAGATTGAAGGGGTTAAGGACTTGTGTCAAGTCCTAAATGAAGGGAAAATGGTGATGGTGTTGCTTAACCCTGGCCATCTGGCCAAGCAGACCTATTAGCCACAGGTATGCAATTGCTTCTTTGGGGCCGTCCTACAAGTATGGTACAGTACAATGTAGTACACTGTACTGGAAACCGACACCCCTTGTAGTAGACAGTGCCTTGCCAGGGGCAGACCAGGGTCCTTCCTCATGGTGAGATGGAAGGAAACAGGTGGTGGTTAGGCTCGTGGGTGGATGTTGCAGTTGCCTAGTCCCATCTAGGGTGCACAGTTCCACCACAAACAGGCTCCTCATCAGCACCTGGGAAATATGTTGTGCTTGGCTAATGAATGGCCATAGGACATCAGAGTCAGGTCAAGCATTTGGAAAGGAGGGGGACATGGTTCCCAGTGGCACTGCCACAAGTTTGAAATCATGCTGATTTTACCAAATTCCCCAAAATTTATTATCAGATCTCCCATTACATTGAAGTAGTAGGATACTGTGATAGCTGTTATGTACGACATTTATTGCACATTTTGGTAAAAAACATTTTTTTTTTTTCCATTATAATTGTACCATCGAAAGGGAGCGTCCGCCTCCCACGCCAAATCCGCACCAGGATTTGAACCCAGCTGCTACCGGGCTGGCAGATAAGGTAATGTTTAGGTATTCTTAAATGGACTGTGATGTTGTGCATGTCAGTGATCAGTCATTGCTCTGGAAAGCGCGACTGGCAGCATTTTGAAAGATAATGATCGAATCCACCTGGGTTACAGTTAAAATTACATTGAAATTCCAGGCACATCTGGACATAGCAGTTCTGTTTTAATATTTTGCCAGTATTACTGTAGCACTACAATGCGTGCTGCATGTGATAATCTATGCTTGACCAACGAATATCTGTTTGCCCTGGGCAAGACATTCAATTATTGCCAGCGGGGAACCGGGAAAGTTAGTTTTCTAAGAGATTGTCTTAGCAATCAGTGACAGTAAAGTTGGTGATACGGTGGGTGGTGGTATTGTTCATTGTAGACTATGGGATATGAAATTTAAAGTTTTTGTAAGGGACAAGGAATATGTTAAAGCAATGCCATGCGTAGGAGGTACATTATGCAACAGGAAGCCGACATCTATTTTGAGGGATGGGTTACGGAAGACGCCATTGAACTGATGCAGGAAGAAGCATTTCAAATACGCTGGTAGTACGAGAAAACGTAGGCCTTTTCAGTGAACGTGCTGAATTATAGTTCGTCTGAGATATTGCTATTACAAAAATATTTGATGTGAAAAAGCAGTGATCCAGGGAGGAGGAAGGGCGACAGGAACAGCCAAACAGCCGGTGACGCGTCAGTACCACACCGACTGCGATGGGGGAGGTAGCGTCCTTTCGCTCCGTGGGCCTAGGGTATGTATAATTATTTGCTTTGTGGGCAGGCTTGATATACGTGAAAATTTTGAAGATAGTGAGTGACTGAATGGTAGTAAGGATAGGGGGTTCGCATTGTGTAACAGCAAGGGTGGATGAACGGGTACTCCTGGGGTGTTGCGCCACATTTGCAGTTTTGTCATGGTGTAAACTGCTGGAACGTCAGTCAACCATGGATGGTTGTATCGTATTTATGTGGGAAAATGAATATAGGCAGCTGAAGACACTATAATTTGTACTCTAATCTTTGTGTGATGTATATAGTTCGTCATGCTTTCCGGGCAACCTCCTTAGGCCACTCAGTGTTTCAGTTTCTTGATCCTGCCCCTAAAGAATAAAAAAATGCCATTGCTAACCCGTCCCTGCATTTGGGACACAGGAATATTTAGGCCAGTGTTAATATTTGTGTAGAATACTAACCAGGTGAGACGCTTTTGTTCTAGCTCGAGACTGGTGGGCTCGAAGACCACAAGTTTGAATCGAGCTGGTCAACTCGAGTCGCGTGGACCAGTTTACCCAGCAGTAGAATAGGGGATTGGGATGTTTGAATTCTGTTGTTTCATATTTTTAGAGGAAGATTGAAACTTAGATTGTCTAAATGACCTATGTGCAGTTGATAGACTATTATTATTATTATTATTTAGTTGAGAAAAATCCTCTGACACCGTAGTAGTTTCAATATGTAACTACCGTACCGGTAAGGATTTTATTCATCATTGGAGTGGAGGGTTTCGGCGTGGAGTTACAGGTAGCCTTTATTAACCCCTTCAGTAGTGGAAGTGTGTCGGAAATTGACTAAAGTTGTTGGTAGGAAGAACATACAGTGTAGCTGGATTGAAAGCTCTTAAGGGGTTGCTATTAGAGAATTAGAAGTCCTGTTAGGTATGTATCACGATTGTTTATAACCGTCACCACCAGCATCATAAGTTACAGAATATTTAGGATGGGAGAAGACCGACCAAAATGTTTTTTTTTAAACAAGAATAATTTTACAGCACACTGTATGTAGCTACATGGTATTAACTCATTCAGGCATGTCAGTATTATTATTGTTTGAATGGGGAATGACACTCGCAAAAGTGTCGAAGTTGACGGCATTAAAAAAGGACATATCTTGAAAAATTCCATATCAGTCTGTCCAAGGATTGGCCTTTCACCATACCGTGACTTAGAATTTGGTTTTTGCAGCTGATTTCACTTGTATTTGGTGGTTACGTGTTTGGTAACTTTGAAGACTTACAAGTCATTACAGTACTGCGCAAGGAATACCCTCATGTGTTCCCCCTCTAGCCAATGTTGACTGGTAATGAGAGGAAGGTCAGGATGCATTCATCAATGTATACATGATGGTATGTGAGGGTTATTAATGTGTGTGGCTGTAGCTGTGTGATATACCGTATTTTTCCATCTGGGTGTGTGTGGAGATTGACCCCCTTCTCAATGGTGATGATTTACTGCCTCATCCAGATGATTTTATATAATCTGAGATTTTTTGTACTTGAAGGTTGTTTCCTGTAACAGAAGAAAATATTCTGAAAATAGGAAAAAAATAAAAATGAATAAAGGAAAGACATCCTTGAGTTGAAGTGGGTTAAGTTGGTACCGGTATGGCCATTCATTTGGCGGCATGGGAGTTATAACACAAGTGATGAGTTTGGATGGTGATCTTTGTTTTGTGTTGCAGTCTCATTTCATTCTCTAGGAAGGTAATCTTAATGGTGAAATGAGTTTGATCAGTGATATAGCACGTCCTTTCATTTCCAAGTAGGGTAATGAGTTTGGCTAGTTATTTTTTTACAGGATCAACAAGTCTTAACACGTAACTTGTTACAGATCAGTTTGATTTTCTTTGATTCTTACTTTAATGATCTCATGGTTAGACAGCTCCAGTATTTTATTCCAGCTAATGACAGATGATTTTATTTAGCTAAGAGCCTGAGTGTGTTGATGTGGTAACTGTACACTCAGATTGAGATACTAGTATTTTCAATATTTCCATTAATGTCAGACTGTTTAGCTGAGTCATGTAAGTTAATCATTAATTGGATTGTGTAGTTCATGGTAGCTGTTACTGTAGTGAAGGCAAACCGACATATACTGTGTTACATGTATGTCATAGGCAGATTGTGAAATTAATCATTTCATGAGATGGTTAGTCAGTTTGTGAAAAGGGTGGAGTTACCAGTAATTAAGGTTAATTTTGATTAAATTTATTACGGTACCTGGTATGATTATCATTAGAGTCAGTGATGCCAGAGTTAAGTTTATAGAAATCTCTGACATGATTTTGTTTTCTGACCATTTGCTTTTTCCCTCATAAAATTGAATGAATCATATTTTACTCTTCAGTAAATGAACTTGTTTTAATGTTTAACAATATGTAGGCTAAGACTAACCTAACCTGATGTAATTACTCTAGTGTACAATAAGTCCAAGATATGCCTGTATTGCAAATTTGGTGAGAAAGGTTAACGAATATAGCCACAATTTTTTTATTTATTTTTTTTAAAATATTCGTTAGGGGGAATTGTAATGACCCCGGGTTCAGATTATGAAAATGGATACCCACAGCTACCCAGTTATATCAGTACTAATGTGTGAAGGGGCCCCTCTCAAACCTCACTCTGATGTAATTCTAGTTTATGAAGTGTTCCTTCAGAATACAGTGTTTGATTCAGCTTACATACAGTACAGTTCAGTGAGTCCTTGAAATACGAAAACTCAAAGTACGAATTTCTGATGGTTCGAAAGGGATAAATGTAGGATAAATTCCACAATACGAAAGTATGTCTTGATTATACGAAAAATGATACGAGAGGAAATACGAAAAATTCAAAATGGGCGTGCTGCACAGCGCCGCGCTTGCTTGTGGCAAGAAAACGAACTAACCCATCTCTGGTAAACACACTTGCATGCTTCCCAGTCGAGTCACGTCCATCCACTCCTCTCGGCTTCACTGTACGTTAAGCTGTTTTTTGCTGTTCTTCATTTACCATGCCTCCCAAGCACGCTGCATCATCTCCAGCATCTGGGGAACCAGGTGCAAAGAAGAAACAGCGTCGTACTCTCACTCTGGAGAGGAAATTGGAAATAATAAGATGCCACATGGAGGGTAGGGAGTCTCGGAGATTGGGCGAGCTTTAAGCCTTGCACCATCAACTGTTGGGACTATGATGAAGAAAAAGGAAATGTACAAGAAGATGGCCACCGTCTTCTCTTCATCTTCAGCCGCCTGCCAAGCCACGAGGACCCACAGCTTTCGCATGGACTTAGCCCCATATCAATGACACTAGTCTCCAGCTTCAGCTCATACCATATTTAACTGGACATTGTACTAATACTACAGTAAATAGTTGTATGTTTTATTTTTTTGTCTGTACAATAGTATAGTACTGTATATGTGTATTGCATACTTCTAAATAGGAGGGGTAAAGTTTTAGTAGGGGGTCCAATGGGGTCCTGGAATGCATCCCCCCCTTTATATGTATTTTTCAATGGGGAAAATCGTTCCGATGTACGAAATTTCGGATTACGAGTTTTTTTTTTTGGTCCCTATCCCTTTTGTATTTCGAGGATTCACTGTATTCTTCAAATGAGGGGTTAGATTAAGGCTTAATCCATCAGTATGCTGTTTCATAAGTTGAGTAACATTGTATTGTAACTTCAGGAACAGACTAAAAAAGGGCATCACTCAGATTTATTGGGTACCATCTATTGTCTGCACAAGGCTGCTTGTAATGGTAGTAATGTGTGAGTGCCATTGTCCCTGGGTTATATTACCTTAAAAGTAAAAAAATGGCTCTGAGTTTGGTAACTAGACACGCAATTGTCACTCTGGCAGGAAATATTCGCCCACAAGTACATATAGTCAGAATCCAGGCTGAGACTCGCACTACAGATCTTATTACACATCAAATTTCCTTTTCCTCAGTAGTTTCCAGCAGCTGGTGGGAAGCAATTTGCTGGTATTGACACTGTTTAGCTTCCAGCCTGTGAAAATAGTGAGATGGATTTTCCTTTTAACCCGCCCCATCCTGACCACTTTTCTAGCACTGACTCCCCCCAATCCTGACCATTTTTGGAATTTTTTTTTTTTTGGCTCAAACCTCCACTTTTGGTGAGGAACATCAAAAATTCATAGAGAAATCGCTCACCTGAGGTTTAAAGTACTCGATACAGGTAGCAGTACCTCCTCACCTTACTGTGTTTTCTATCAGGCTGGCTCCAAAGAAAATGAGTTCTATGGGAGGGTAACCATTCCACACGACTCATAAACGGTATTTATTTATTTATTTGGTACGAATGTATATGTAGTACGAGAGTATATTGGTTTTCACGCAGTAATATAGGCAATATAAGCATTGTTTCACTCACCAAACACATCAACATACCTGACCTTTTTTGGTGACATTACCTGATCATCATTTTTGACTGTTTCTTCCTCTGATGCTATGTAAAGTTTGTCCTCCACATTGTTATCGATTGGGGAATCACACTGGCCCTGAATTTCGTACCGTGGCATGACATGTCTTTACTGGCCAGGTCTCTGGTAACAGGTGAATTGCCGAGACAGGGGCGTGTGGGGGGGGGGAGGTCATGCTGGGTAAGGCATTGTCCCTGCCTGGCATCTTGTAGAGGAAGGTGTCCTGTGTATACGTACCAAAAATCACCCGCAAAAATTGAAAATTGTGCAAATTTAGGGACCTTGCAATTGATTCGCATTTATGTATGTCAGTGGGATTGGCAGTGACAAAACGTGTGGACGTTTATTTATGTCAACGGGACGTGGAGGGTTAATGCTACCTCCAGATGATTTTATTCATCTCACAGGAATCTCTTATCTATCTGTCTATATATACCTAGGCTGCTTCCCCCAAGGAAAGGGAGGTAGCCGAGACAGGACGACACACTCCTCATTTACTCATTCATTCAAACAGTCATTCGCATCTTAGCCCCAAAGGGGAGAAGGGACAGATCCTCACCGCACCACACCACACAAGGGTCAACTGCGCAGTGCAATCATTGACATCCGCTGCAGGGCCCGACAGCAGAGCTGGTTTACCCCTGCCACATCATAATAGACCCATCCCCTTACTCACACCTGACCTGACTAGCTGATCAGACCAAGTGCGGGAGAATATCCCCTCAGGGCTGCGTCATCATTTATTCATTCACAATTTCTCTCCATTTATTTCTGTCAAGCACAGCCACTCTTCCTTGCTCAACAGACATTCCTCTCGCATCCAGCGCTTTATTCACACTGTCCATCCATCCTATTCGTGGTCTCCCTCTCAGCCTTACACCTCTCACATCAGATCTAGATATCTTTTTCACCAGTTGCTCATTATCCATTCTCTCATGGTGAAAAGATTAAACTTTTCATTGTAGAGATGTCTTATATACTGTATTATAATTTTGCATCACTGAACTAGGCCACTTTTACTTGGATACAAAGTTGTAGTGCAGTTTCATTAAATTTAGTGAGTCCTAGTTATGAGGTAGTAATACTCTAACTCGGCCTAAAATTGCCACCACTCCATCACGCATACTGAGTCTTAGCAAGAGAATAATTCTAGAATGTTAGTCATGAAGAAGTGCTATGAAGAGGATGTAGAGCCACAGTATTGTCTTACTCTGCCACTTGGCTTCTTGAGGGAAAAAAAAAAAAAAAAAAAAAAAAAAAAAAACTGGGCCAATTTAAGGTGAAAGGATTATTGTCTGCCCTCCAGTCTAATTACACTTGGCCATTAACTCAGTGGAAGGGAGTCAGGGATATTTGTCAGCTTAAAAAAAAGGGGGGGGGGTTAATGAAGGGAATGTCTATCACCACTTTTAAAACCTCATACTCTGAGTGAGAACTTACCGGTATAGGAATAGCTTGAATAATATACTGTTTAACCCCTAAAACGCGGATCATCGCGTTTGCGATTTGAGTTAATTTTGAATAACCGCGGGCAAGCAGGCTCCAGCTGGTATTGTCTATCAGTACCGCCACCCGTGAGCTACGTTTAGCACACTTGACCTTTGTACTACTGACCTCGGTTGTTGCCAAGTATCATTTTTTTTACCCACCCACGCACCGATGCGCGGCCCTCCCTCGTCGTGCGATATGGCAATGCGCGGACGGCTCATACGTGTCAATCTGCGCCGTCATCTCGCAAGCACTTTCTGCTATTGGGAAACGCTTGTTTCCCCAGTTGTCACACTGTGATTTTTTCGTGCAGTTTGCCCCTGATTAGCGTCAGTCCACGCGAATCTCCCACGGTGACACCATGTCCAACTCGAGCTCTTCCGAGTCTGTGCCTTCCAGCCCTCCGAAAAAGGGTTTTGTGACCTCAGCCCCCTTCAAAACCTTACCAGGAACTACTAAGGGCCTGAGTGACTCTGCAATAGCCAGTGAACTATTGAAAGCCTCGATGGACTATGGGAGTGACGTTGGTGTGTGGTCAAGCCTGGCAGAGTCTGATACGCAATCAAGTGCAGAGTCTGGGCCAGAAGTGACTGTTTCTGTGCCTGAAGTGAGTGTGTCAGTGCCTAGCACCTCAGCAGGGAAGGCTCCTGTGAGAAGGGGCCTTGAATATGGGAAGGGGGCAAAGAGAAAAAGGAGTGGTGACCCAAGCTCACTGCCATTGTCCCCTACGCCACTTCACGCCATCGCCAGCCCGCCACGTACTCCCAGCCCCATTCTCTCGTCCTCCTCTTCTGCTGACCTGTCTCCTGAGTCGTCTGAGTCGCCTTCACCACCTTGAAAGGGAAGTAGACGTTCTACTTTACGTACTAGAGGTTTTCGTAGGCCAAGTGTTCGTGTTGGTAGAGCTAGAACTTTGTCCCCTAGTGTAAGGCTAGCTCATAAGGAAACTCGCACTAGGCAACTCGGCAGTCACGCCACCGCGAGTGACCTTGAACCCTCAGATAAAGTCCCCACCACCACCACTACACCAACACGACCTAGGATAGCCTCTGCCTCACGTACTGTCTCACCGCCTGCCTCACCCACTCCCACACGACCTGCCTCACCCCCCGCCGCCCCCAGCACCTCCCAGCCTAGGCAGGGCACTCTTGATGCCTTCGTGTGGTCAGAGGGATCAGATTTTGTGCCGGAGGATCTGCCCTTTGATGACAGTGGGTGTGGAGTTCAGGCTGACTTCCCTGTCGACGAGGATGGTGAATGCTTGGACTACCTGTTGGCCTTCCTAGACAACGAGGTAATGGAGCAGATTTGTACCGAGACAAACAGGTACGAGGGGCAATCTGCTGCAGTTCGCGAAGGAGAAGGTGAGGCGGCCACGCCATCCACGTCGCGGATGGCAGCATGGGTGCCTCTAACGATCAGGGAACTTTTTGTATTTATTGGGTTGATGTTATTGATGCCCCATAATTGGAAACACAAGCTGGAAGAATACTGGAGTTCCGACGATCTTTGCCCGACACCAATTTTCAATAAATACATGAGCCGCGATCGTTTTAGGCAGCTCATGACTTACCTTCACTTCGCGAACAATGATGAGCCTTCCCAAACTGACCCATTATGGAAAGTGAGGGGAATCCTGAACTTGATCAAGGATAAGTTTACGAGGTTCCTGCGCCCTTTCAAGAAAGTGGTGATTGACGAGTCCTTGGTTTTGTTCAGGAGCCGTCTTCGGTTTGTGCAGTACATTCCAAGCAAACGGCACCGCTTTGGAATCAAGTTTTTCGTGCTATGCGACTGCAAGACGGGGTTCATCTTAGACTTCGTCATTTACACTGCCAGCAATGTCGATTTGGACAAGACTGACCCCCTTGGATTCTCTGGTTCTGTGGTGAAAGTGCTTTTGGAAAAGTACTTTGGCGAGAATCATGTCCTGTATACGGACAATTACTATACAGCTCCTAAACTCGCCAAGTACCTTTCTGAACATGGCGTCGGATCCTGTGGCACTGTCAGAAGCAATAGGGCACACTACCCTGCCTTCCCCGAGGCTGAAAAGTCAAAGCGGGGAGACGTGCACCTGAAGAAATCTGACAAGATGCTTGCGATCAGGTGGCATGATAAGAGAGTCGTGAATATGCTCACCACAGTACACAAGGGGGAAATGCTGGCAACAGGGAAGGTTGACAGAAGGACTGGCGAGCCTGTGATGAAGCCTGATGCTGTCATTGACTACAACGTCAATATGCGGCTGGTGGACAAGTCTGATATGATGATCGGAGAGATTGACTGCCTGAGGAAAAATCGTCGTTGGTACAGGAAGGTGTTCTTGCACTTGATTGATATGTTCATGCTGAACGCCTTCATCCTGTATAAAATCAAGAACAGGAAGCCAGCAAACTACTCTCTCCGAAGATTTTCCAAGACTTGTGTCTACCAGCTGCTTCAGCGTTATGGCCAGGTACTTTCAACAGGTCCCAAACGCCACCCTCAGACACCTCCAGACCGCCTACAGTGTCAGGCCTACCTTCAGCGACACTGCCTGGAGCCACTGCCTGCCACTGCCAAGAGGGGAAAAGCACTGAGGAGGTGTCATGTGTGCAGCCACACTACCAGGCAGGACAGAACCTTTAGGCGCACCTCCTTGCAGTGCAAAGAGTGCAAAGTTCCCCTCTGTGCTTACCCGTGTTTCTTTGACTACCACAGCCTGACTAGATTTTGAAAATAAGGGTAAGATTCTTTCAAATAATACTGAGAGTGACAGTGATACTAGTGTTTAGTTTTCTTTTACGTGCTGACAGTGACAGCCTGATGAGTGTAAATTAGTGTATGTACTTGTAAAAGCACTGACAGTGACAGTGTTTTTTGGTGTAAATAATTGTACATAGTAATAATATAAGTATTGCGAGTGACAGTCACTCCAGTGTAAGAAGATGAAAGCATATGTTCCTATTCTATGTTCTGAGAGTGACAGTTTGTTGTATAGAAAATATTATTTTTATAACAATGGACAGTGACACTGATGAATAAGGCAAAAAACGGACAGCTACAGTGAAAGTGAGCGATAGAAATGAAGTGCGAGTGGCCGACCGGAGCGAGAATAAAGTGCCTGCCGTAAGGCTGAATAAACTCTTGCCACGGTGGTCTTCCTCAGTCCCGATCCACAGTACTGGCAGTGACAGTGATTTTTATGGCCATAATAGTGACAAGCGAACATTTGCGAAGTACTATGATGGAAAATAATGTAGTATACGTGTTTTTTGCCGTGAAAAGGCAAATGTGACAATAGTGACGGGAAGATCGCCACCGCGCTGCATGTCGGCCGTGCGCTTCGTTCATTTTAGCCTTATTTTCAGTGCTTATTGTACAAATACGGATTCCAAACAACCTGTACGTTGTTGTATAAAGTGTACTGTGACAGATTGAGGCTGTGGTAGAAAGAAAACCAGGTTTCTGGAGGTGTGAAAGTGAAGACTTTGTTACCCAACTTTGCAAGTCTTCACAAGTCCTTTGGTAGTCCACGAAGGCTCAACATGTGTCTCAGGAGGAGAAAGCTGAATGTAAGTACTATATGCCATAAAAATTTTAATGCTCTAGGATTAATCTCTGATTTTGGGCAAATATTTTCCCACAGGTACTCAGACCCCGCTACAACCCCGCCACAGCGGGGGGGTCGGGCGTACACAGCCGCGTTTTAGGGGTTAAAGTAGGTCCACTGACTGAGTTATGTGAAACTATGTAAATACAGGTGGTATTCTTTTTTAATAATTTCATTTAATAGAAAGCTGCTTCACATAGGCCTGATCTCCAAAAATTACTTACAGAATACCTTCCCCCCCCACCCCCTCCAACCTTTAACTCCTAGGCTGCGGCGGGCTCTGAGCTACGTAGTGCCCTGGTGCGGCAACTTTGGGCAAAAATTAGTCATTTTCAACTCTTGCTTATAGTTAGAGACAAAAAAATTAATGAAAAACCACATGCATCAGAAGTCAACACCTTTCTACTTACCCATGAGCGTGTTTGTGAAGAGGTAGAGCCTGTTACGGCGTTGTGGGAACAGGTTGAAGAGAGGTCATTTTTGGCTGTTTTTTCAGGTCACTGAGTCTGTGGCTGCCTCACCACTCACCCCACGCGCTAGCCATTAGCCCGGTGATGTTGGGTGACTCAGAAAACCACACTGCGTGGCAACTCTGCATGGGAGGGATGATACGTACTGCATTCCCGCCGAAATCAAAGGGCATCTTTTGAGAGGTCTGTAGCAGGCTATCGATAGGTCTGCCTCAGAAGGTCTTAGCAGCCAAGGGGTTAACTGTTTTTCAGGTTGTAGCATAAAAGGTGGAGATTTGTAGGTGTATTATCATCATTTATTTTTATTTTTAACAACAAGGAGTCCAGTGGGTGATGCCCCAACCAGATTTTTTTTTTTATTTATTTTTTTTTTTATTTATTTTTTTTAAGGTAGAGGGAACCAAAGGCCAGGAGCCTGCAAGATTGTTCCCCTGAAGGGGGGGAGGGGGAAGGCAGATTCATGATTGATTTATTTTGCGATGCCTGGATGCACTGTGTTCAAAAGACTGGAGGTCATAGGCAGTAGGAAATACAGTCAGAGGAAGGTTTGAGTTCATTGCTCACATAATGCCACCCAGGATCAGGTGAGGCAGGTCTGCCTTGCCTGGAATATTGGGACTGAGTAGCATAGCCCAGGATCTATATTGTGGCCAAGATAATTGGATGATGAATTTTGCTTAATTCCATATGGTATAAAATTCCTCATGGGGCAACGTAGGATTGGATGATGGATGGATAAAATTCATTGTACATGGTGTCATGGCAGACCTAACCCAGACTTAAGTAGGATATTACATTCATTGCTCTAGCTTTACTGTGATGGCTTTGTTTAACCCTTTCACCTCGGGTGTTTTTTTCTGGATGTCCCACACACGGAATTTGAGATATACAAAGATAATTTTGTTAAAATATTCCATGCAGACAAATAGACCATATTTTCCTGAGTAAGGTGATGCCTAACATAATGTTAAAAAAAAAAATAATAATTACACTTTTTACCATTCTTTAACGTGACAGTGTCCAGATTGACTCTATCGGGTATGTTTATGTGAAGCTGCAAAACAAGGTGAATGTTTTTGGCATATCAAATAGAGCCAGGATTCCAGGGGCTTGAATGATGAGTGAATGGAAGCGTGGCCCAGTGGAGTCAGCAAATTTGGGCTGTCTGGACTTAGCTACTTCTCACTCTGACCTAGGGTGGGAAAGGAGGTCCAGATGATGATTACCTGTGTGGTGAGCTGTCAAAACCGGTGGTGTTGGAGCCGTTCCACTGCCAGACGTAAACCATTCTCTCTCTCTCTCTCTCTTTTTTTTTTTTTTTTTACCGCTTTCATTTTCACTCATTCATCTAACAGCATAATTTGAGTCATCAGACATCGCTTCCATCAGATCCAAGTAAGCTACTGCAGCAGTGTAACATCTCATACCACATGCCTCAACATACCTCTGGTCTATCCATCTATCTATTGCCAGGCGCCTCAATCCCGTTTGGGGTGGCCACAAACAAATCGCCTCCAAGTCGCCCTGTCCCCTGCCATTTCACTGCCCTGCTCCCAACTCACACCCCCTCTCTCATATACCTCTCCACCCCATCCCTCCATCTCATCCTCGGCCTCCCCCTCCCTCTTCCCCCCTCCACCTCACTCACATACACTCTCTTCGTCAGTCTTTCACCCTCCATCCTCTACACATGGCCAAACCACCTCAGTGTGTTCCTCATAACGCTTCCTATCACATCCACATCCACACCACAACGCTCCTTTATATCTTCATTCGTCAGCCTGTCTCTCTACGTGACTCCACAGGCTCCTCTTAAATAACTCATTTCCACTGCTCTCACTCTTGACTTGTGTCCTTCCAACAATGTCCAAGCTTCACTTCCGTACGTTAGAGTTGGTATCACAATACAGTAGTGCACCAACTTTCGCTACAGCAGGATTGCGGAATCCACTTTCGCGGCATGCACCAAATATTCCCTAACTTCCACTTTCGCTTGAAAAAATCGATTTTCGCGCACAAATTTTGGGTTTGGGACAATATTTTGAACTTTGAATTTCCTGCACCGCCCGCCCGCAACCCACCGCCATCTTGAATGACGTCATGTCAACATTCTGTCCACCCATTCCCGCCATTGTGTACGAGCGTGCTAGCTCCATTGTGTTGGATTCTCACGGTTCAATGGCCTCTACTATACCTGGTGGTGTGGGGGGAGAGCCTGGTGGTGTGGGGGGAGGGCCGGGAGGCAGTGGTGGTGATAAAAAGTGGCCGGGACATTCAAAGTCGGGAGGAAAGGCCAAGGCTAAAAGAGAGTATCGTGTTGGAGTGAAGAAACGGCAGTATAATAATGAAATGAAAAGGAAGATAGTTGGGCACATGGACAAGGGCGCAAAAAACAGTGAAAAAATAGTGATTTGATGTACTGTATTGCAAGTGAAAATGAAAATCTGATGTTACTTTAGGATAACCGGGAACCAATTAGCCTTTTTGCCATAAAGACAATGCCCCAACTTTCGCTAATTCCACTTTCGCTCATTATTTTTGGACCCAATTAGGCGCGAAAATTGGTGCCCTACTGTACTGTCATGTAGTAACTTTTTCACTTCCATGCTCACTTCCCTGTTTCTTATCACTGCTTTCAAAGAACCAGCAACCTTTCTTCCCTGCTGTACCCTTTCAAGCACTTCACCCTCCAAACCTCCATCCTTACTCATCACACTACCCAAGTACTTAAACGTACTCACATTTTCCAATTCCTCACCATCCAACCTCGCTGTACATTCACTAACTTCACCTCTCTCAAAGACCATCACTTTACTCTTCCCTACATTCACCTTTAGATTCCGTTTCTTACACACTCTCCCAAACTCATCCACCAAGCCTTGCAGCTCCCCTTCGTCTTCACTCAACAACACAGTATCATCTGCAAACAACAGTACAGGGAGTTTCCAAACACTATCCTCTCTCACCAGGGCCACTCCAACATCCACTACCCTACCTTTGTACCTCTTTTATTACCCCATCCATGTACAGATTGAACAACCATGGAGACATGACACATCCCTGTTTCAAACCAACTTTCAAAGAGAAAAATTCACTTAGTTCACCATCCACACGCACTGCAGCCTTCGCACCATCGTACATACTCTTCACAGCATTCAACAACTTCCCATCTACTCCATATATTCTTAACACTTCCCACAATCCTTGTCTATCCACCCTGTCATATGCTTTCTCCAAATCCATGAAAGCCGCATACAACTTCTTTCCCTTCTCTAGAAACTTTTCCACTAAAGATCTAAGAATGAATATCTGATCTACACAACCTCTTCCCTTCCTAAAGCCTCCCTGTTCTTCTCCAACTAATTTCTCTGTTCTTTCTCTAACTCTGTCTATAAGTATCCTACCATACACTTTTCCTATTATACTAAGAAGACAAATGCCCCTATGATTACCACACACTTCTTTTTCCCCTTTTCCTTTGTACAAGGGAATAATTATACCTGACTTCCAATCCTCCGGGACTCTACCTTCCTCCCAGGCCAATCTGCACATCATCCACATCCATTCTACTACTATCTCTTCCCCCATGCTTCAGCATTTCACCACACACTCCATCAATTCCTGGGGCTTTCCCCGATTTAACTTTCTTCATTGCTTCCACAACTTCTATCCTACTGATTTCTTCATGTCTTCTCACCTCCCTCCTTCTCCCAGCCATTCCGCAGCCACTTATACTCGCATTACTTCCATCCTCTACGTTCAACAATTCCTTAAAGTGTTCTCTCCATCTGTTCACTTTTTCTCCCTTCTCCACTAGTAATCTACCATTTTTATCTTTCACTCCCATGCTTACTTCACTTCCACCCTGTCTTACTCTTTTTCACTTCTCTCCAGAACATTTTCTTACAGTCTCTCCACTTTACACTCAGATTCCTTCCAAATTCCTCATCCACTCTCTTCTTACTCTCTCTTACTAATCTTTTCACCTCTCTCTTTCTTTCCACATATAACTCTCTCTTCCGCCTCTCAACTTCTTCCATGCCCCCATTTCTCATCCATTCATTGTATGCTTTCTTCTTTTGTGCCACAGCCTGTTTCACCTCTTCAGTCCACCACGCTGTTCCTTGCACCCCACTCCGTTTTCTCTTCCTTCCACACACCACATCACATGCTGCACATATTTCTTCTGTAAATATCTTACACACGCCTTCCATGTCTCCCATCTGCTCCAATTCATATTTGCCCAATCATTCCTCCACTTCTCTCTTATACTCTGCCTTTTTCTCATCCTCTTGTAACCTTTCCACTCTCCTTGCAACTACTCCTTCCTCTCGTCTTTCCCTTCTTCTATTCCTCCATCTTACTTGCATTCTAATTCTGGCCGCCACCAAGTAGTGGTCAGAAAGTCCACTCCCCCAACCTCTATACACTCTTGCATCCTTTACACATCTTCGCATCCTTTCATCCACACACACACAATCAATCATTGCCTTCCTTTTATTCAGTTCACCACCCACCCTTCTCATCACTCGCCATGTATACCTGTGGATCATTTTATGCCTGAAGTGGGTATTGGCTATCACCAACCCCCTCCCAGCACAAATATCCACTAACGCACTCCCATTCTCATCTGTCTCAACAGGCACACCCCACTCACCAACTATTCCATCCACCTTCACATTCCCAACTTTACTATTCATATCACCAATCAAAAACACTCTCTCATTCCTTCCAAACTTTTCCATGCACACTTCCACATTTGTCCAGAACTCTTCTCTCACTCTTCTAGCACGATCTTGCGTTGGCGCATACACACACACAATCGCCCACATTTGTATTCCAACTTTCAACTTTACCCACACAATCCTTGACCCAACTGATCCATACTGTCTTATGCTCCTCTTCCATCTTTTACTCACAACTATACATACTCCTTCCTTTGCCCTCTCATTCTCACCTACTCCTGCACATATACCTCATCCATACTCCCATTCTCTCACACTTTCTCCTCTCCATTTTGTTTCAGTTATTCCACATACATCCACTTTCGCACCCTCAAGCACCTGGACAATCTCTCTCTCTTTCACCTCTGGTACATGATAAAAATAATAGACAATAAAATAGTCTTCCTGTGATGGCAACTCCTCAGTCTTGCCACCTCCTGCTACTGAACCACTGTTGGGCCACCAGTGACAGTGCGTAAATGTAAAAAGTCCAGAACACATATGCATGCCACCCGATGGCTGCAGATACTGTATTTCTGTAGTGGCACATTGACGTGCCACCCAGTGTGAAAGGGTTAATTCAGCGAGTTTGTGTGTAGTGTACTGTGTAAGTGTGTGTTTAGTTAGTGTGAGAGAGGGGATAGCAACAGGTCATCAAGTCAAGGAGAGAACCACTTCACTTGATATACCTTCCCTTTTATTCTTTCTCTTTCTAATTTTATTCCTTTTAGGAGACACTTTGAACCTGGGGAGTTAGATTAGACTTCATTGACCCCTTCACTGCAGATCCCCCTCAGGTTGATTAGAATGGTGTGATGGTGGCAAAAAAATAAATAAATAAAAAAGAAATCAGTAAAAAGAAAGAAAAAAAATGTTACTGTATTGGGTTGAAGAGATCAGGGCAGACAGTCACTTTTACTAAGTCCCAGTCTTTCCCCAAAATAGAACTTGCAGCCTACCCAGTGCATCATGAAGAAAGGAACAGTGGATGGAGTGATGCACTGCTGTCAACATCAGTGGTAAACTCTGGGATTAGTTGAAGATGCTGAGTTCTAACCTTTCCCCTGGAACACTGTCAGAGTTAAGATGCCTACTAAGTGGACAATGAAGAGTGGAACAGTGGATGAAATGTCTGGGTCAGCTGCACTGCTCTCACCTCCAGTGGCAGACTCTTGGATTTTGTATGTCACTATTTTAATTTACAGTTCTCTTCTGCTGGTGGTTTAGAGATCTTTAATGTTAACTAGGTTCAGATTTTGTTTTTTTTCCCCTTATATAGCATGTTTCACAAAACTCAGTGGCAGAAAAAAGACAGTACATTCGTTGAACATCCTTTCCTAATCATTGCTTTTGTTTAGCATTCTGCAGTTATTACTACAACTTAGCTGTTAAATAGGGAAGACAGCAGTTTGGGGCCAAGGTAGAATAGAAAGAGTATACCATAGTGGTTAGAGACAGTACTACCTAAGTTTAATCCTGTGAGTTGAATGAGGGCTTTCTAGTCGTGTGATGCCCCCAGCAGACACACAGTAACCTGGTCATCCTTGGTACCCTTAAATGTATTGGACAGAGATAGCACAGTCCCAAGTCCTTACACTTTGAGGAGGTAAAAGTGGATCGGCTGTAATCATTTATCAACACATGGCATTATGATAAAATTTGTTATGTCATTCTCTGTCTCTCGATTGATCAATCGATTGATAGAACCAGAAACATCTCATACAGTTCATTCATTTATTTAAAGTCCTGTGTCACTGTGATGATTCATTTTATATTATACAGGTATTCTTGCTATATCCGGACTATTTTTTTCCACAAACTTTAAGAACTGGAGTAGAGAGATACAGTATGCCTTTCATTAACTCATCTCTTAACCCAGTCAGCCTAGGGACATCTTTTTTTATTTTATTATTATTAATTATTATTGCAGTAGTAATAGTAGTATTTTGCCACATCCTGAGAGTTTTATTTATCTATAGACTTCCTGAACTGAATAGGTGAGATACAACTTAAATTGTACCCATTGAGGGTCTGGTAGCAATGAAAAAAAAAAAAAAAAAAAAATGGACGTTACCTGGATTCAGTGAGCTAAGGTAAGTCCATTTCAAATTGAAATCACCTGAAGAAAGCACAAGTTTAGTAGAAAATACATCTTTGGAATGAAGGAGTTGAATGTGGCATGGATGTATTCAAGATTTATATCATTATTACTGGTATTTATTTATTGGTTTGTTTACTGGGTGTGAGTCTTAGATATGTCATGAGTTTTTAATAGTCAAGAGTAAGTGTTGTGGAAATGGGACTTATTGTTGTGGCCCTAGGTTCATCTGAATGTGACCCTGGTGGACTGAAGACTGCAGTTGCCCATTTTCTGCAGTCCACCATCTACCATTCAGGGGATAGGGAGGGAATTGAGAGACATTCAGTACCACCAAGTGAAGGCATCCATCTCCAGCACCACCATATAGGATTGGTGTCTCTACAGCATGGGGATGCCCTTTATTTTCTGATCTTGGTAATAAATATATATATATTTCCTCCCTTAGCTTGGGTCAAATTATCATCCTTTTGCTCTTATTTCATGTAGCTGAGTGGTGTAAAAAGACAGTAGTCTGGCTCTACACTTTTCCATAGCACTTTTTCATGACTAGCATCGTGTTCTATTGCTAATCTGCTAATAATTCAGCATTCAAGATAGGAAGATAGCCATTTTAGACCAAGTTAGCATAAAAAGGGTGTACCAGATCTACTGAACTTTGGGACACTTGTTGTGAAGAGCTTATTGAAGGCTGAATACAACCATCTACCCTCAACTTGATGAATCTGTGTGACATAAAAAGAGTAAAGTAGAGGCTGAGAGGGGCTACAATCAAGAATGATGAGTTTGATTATTACAGTGGCGAGAATGGTGATAGTTAAGTGTATAGTGATGATGATGCTGAGTGATGGAAGATGTGATGAATTACACTGTACCCCATCTTCCAGGAAAACTGACCTGGAAGAAGGAATGAGAGGCTGGAATAAACTGCTGAGGGTGGAAAACTTCACCTCTTCCCATGAATACCACTCCCATCCACCTACATCCCAGCATCTTGAAATAAGGTAGGTCAGTGTACAGTAGTCAACAGTTCAAAATTTCCATGACACTTCCCTGCTGGCAGTAGCAGTGAAAAGTTTTCATCCATCCTTCCATCCATCCAATTCAGTACAGTATTGATTCATTAGGAGCTTAGGGGCCTAGGGCTGGGTTGCCAGTTGAGACATTGAAAGGGACCTTGGGGTGAGAAAGGTCAATATGATGATGTGACTAGTTGCTAACCTTTTTGTGGCATTACACTTTCAAATAAGCCCCAGCCAGCCTTTATAATTAGACTCTACAAGTCACATCCTGTTGAAATGGCTCACTAGACCACCATGTGTCACACAAGGCCAAAGTTCACTAACACTTCCCTGCCATCTCAATTGTGGCAGTGCAATCTGTTACCTGAAATACAGTATTTGTTTGTGATGGTAGTACATTGTATAAAGCATGGTGAAGGAGTATGAGTGATGAGATTTGTTGAAAAAAAAAAAAGAGAAAGAAAACGATGGACATAATATTGGCAGGAAGTCAATGGCCCACTTTTGCTCTTGATAGCACCAGTATGGGAGAAAAAATTACCTTGGACAATTTTTATAGCCTTTGATTGTTAGAAATTCTCTCTATAAAAAATCTCGGCATAATTATATTGTTGTATTGTATTGTTTATAATGGCTCCCATGTGCTTGCATGTTTTGGCCCTGGCCACCTAATGGTGGCACCTCCACGCTACTCGGTCTCTGGATAAACTACCCTTTTGCACAAGCAGCATTGATTGGGTCATGAATCATGATCAAGACTGTAAGGTCCGAGTTTTTTATTATTTGTGAATTATGTAATGACCTGAAACTTGTCCTATTAATTATGAAGAAGAATGTAAGGTCCCAATTTTTTATTATTTGTGAATTATGTAATAAACTTGTATGAATCATGAAAGGGAATGTGAGGTCACAGTTTTTTGTTATTTGTTAATCATGTAATAACAGAAACTTGCCCTATGAATCATGAAGAGGAATATAAGGTCACAGTTTTTAATTATTATTTTTGAGTTATGTAATGACAGAAATTTGTCCTACCTCTGGAGATGTTGCTACACTTTAACATGATGTGCAGACTGATCACATTTGATGATCATACTGCAGGAGTTGTGTCCATTAGAAATTAGGACCCTGCCTTCCCCTTCATGATTTAACTGTCATACTCTTTTTCATATTAATCAGACTAACTATCGCCAGTTGGTTGCATTAAGCTTTGGTGTTCAGTATCTGTGATATAGTCCTGTTTATGAACTGTACCCTTTGGCATCAGTCAGAGAATGTACCGTGCAAGTTTGCTTGGTCTTCCAACTTCCATATGAATATATTCAGTGTATGGGAGCCCCCAGTAGTAAAAGGGGTAAATGTAGTCTTCATCAAAATGCTGTTGTTCAAAAACTTTATGTGATGGTAAAATGAAAAAAAATTGATGGCCTCAGGACTTCTCGGGGGAGGCATGATGGGGGTTCCGCCGGCATAGATCGTGGGTCCAGGGCGAGATGGAGCTCGGGCCTGTGCTAGAGGGTACAGGGCATTGCAGTTCCCAGGCTGCCGCTTCCGCCCAATAGAGAGGGGCCCGAACCTGGGAGTAACGCCCCAGGAGGCTGCCCTATCAGTGGGTGTATAATGGCGGGATAGTTGCAGTGCCAAGGTGCGCTTGGAGGGTGTCCCTGCAGCTGTCCTGGCAGGGTGCCCCTAGGCCACTACCACAGCCACAGGTAAGCTGGTGGGCTAGGGGTCCCAAATCCATTGCCTGGACCTGGGACTGAGCAGTGAGTGGGGCCTGTGGTATGTCTATCCCCCTTTATTAATACTGAATATGACAAAACACAAGAATAAGTTTCAAAGCAAGCCTGAGGACAGTAAATCACCCAGGGGGATGAGGGTGGGTTCATGGAATGTGGGAAGTTTGAGGGGAAGAGCGGGAGAAGTTGTTGGGGCATTCAGTAGGAGGTGGGTGGATGTGGCGTGTTTGCAGGAAGTCCGGTACAGGGGTGGATCAGCCAGAAAGATTGTTGGGAAGGACTGTTGCTATAAGTTGTTTTGGCAGGGGGGGGACAGACAGACATGGAGGTGTTGGTGTGATGGTTGTGGAGAAATGGGTGGAATATGTTATGAATGCCATGAGAGTAAGCGATAGGATATTCTCTGTCTATCTATCTATTGCCAGACGCCTCAATCCCGTTTGGGGTGGCCACAAACAAATCGCCTCCAAGTCGCCCTGTCCCCCGCCATTTCACTGCCCTGCTCCCAACTCACACCCCCCTCTCTCATATACCTCTCCACCCCATCCCTCCATCTCATCCTCGGCCTCCCCCTCCCTCTTCCCCCCTCCACCTCACTCACATACACTCTCTTCGTCAGTCTTTTGCCCTCCATCCTCTCCACATGGCCAAACCACCTCAGTGTGTTCCTCATAACGCTTCCTATCACATCCACATCCACACCACAACGCTCCTTTATATCCTCATTCGTCAGCCTGTCTCTCCACGTGACTCCACAGGCTCCTCTTAAATAACTCATTTCCACTGCTCTCACTCTTGACTTGTGTCCTTCCAACAATGTCCAAGCTTCACTTGGTATTGGTAGTGAAAATTGGTATTGGTAGTGAAATTTCTGTTTGGTAGAAAGATAGCTGTGATTATATCGGCATATGCTCCACAGGCAGGATTGGATGAAGCAGAGAAAGATAGATTTTGGGATGATTTAATACGTTTAGTGGGTGGTATGCAGGATGATGAGAGAGTGGTTTTGGGAGGGGACTTAAATGGTCATGTAGGTGAAGCAGCACAAGGTTTGAAGGAGTGCATGGGGGATGTGCATATGGTCTAAGGAATGCAGAAGGGGAAAGGATACTCGAGTTTGGGGAGGCAGCGGACATGATTGTATGCAATACATATTTTAGGAAAAGAGACAGTAGGTTAATTACATATGAGTCTGGGGGAAATAGCAGTCAGATAGATTATTTTCTGTTTAGGAGGGCCGATAGGAGGTTAGTGAGGGATGTTAAGTTATAGGAAGTGAGGAGTGCATGCCGCAGCACAAACTATTGATTTGTGATATGGTGCTTAAAGAACGAGTGATGAAAAAGAGGATTTATGTACCTAGGAGGAAAATATGGAAGCTGAAAAACCAAGTAGTAAGGGATGCCTTCTATAGCGAGTTGAGGAGAGTGGTGGCTGAACAGGGAGCTGTAGACAGAGGCGTTAATGAACAGTACAGAGCCCTCAAGAACAATCTCTTGAGAGTTACTGATGTAACATGCAGCTGGACAAGAGGACCACCAAGACATAAAGTAACTTGGTGGTGGGATGAGGGTGTAGAAGCTGCAGTTAAGGAGAAAAGAAGGCTTTTCCAGGAATGGAAGAAGGGTGGTAGCAAAGAGGAATATTTGGCCGCCAAACGTAGGGCTAGAAGAGAGGTATACAGGGCAAAGTCTGAGTCACAGAGACTTTTACTTGATAACCTAAATCATGGGGAAAGGAAAAATATGATAGTTAGGGTGGCAGGTCAGGTGAAGAGGGATAATCAGGATATTATAGGTGAGCAGTGTGTGAAAAATGATGAAGGAAGGGTAGTGGTGAACAGTGAGGATATTAAAGATGCATGGAGAAAGCATTATAACCGGTTGTTGAATGAGGAGTTTGACTGGGACAGGGAAGGTTTGGAGCCAGCAGATCCATTGGCTGGCCCTTGGCCTTTGATTGATACTGCTGCTGTGAGTGAGGCAATAGGCAGGATGAAGGTGGGGAAGGCAACAGGTGTGTCTGGGTTGACTGCCGAAATGTTGAAGGCCTCGGGCGATATAGGGGTGAGGTTAGTCACTGACCTGATAAATAGGATTATTTATGAGTGTGTTGTCCCAGATGATTGGCTGGAGAGTGTAATCGTAAATGTGTATAAAGGGAAGGGTGATGCCCTGGAAAGAGGAAATTATAGAGGTATAAAGCTTTTAGATCAGATAATGAAGGTAATGGAGAGAGTTTTAGAAGGTATGATGATTAGAGAAAGAGTGAATATTGATGAGATGCAGTTAGGGTTTATGCCAGGTAGGGGGACCACTGATGCCATATCCATTGTTCGACAGCTTCAGGAAAAATATATTGGTAGGAGAAGAGATCTTTTTTTTGTTTCTGTTGATTTAGAAAAGGCCTTTGACAGAGTCTCTAGAGAGGTGGTGAAGTGGGCAATGAGAAAGCTTGGCTTGGAGGAGTGGCTGGTTATGGCCATGTATGTGGGTGTTCACACCCGGGTAAGAGTGAATGGAGATTTGAGTAATGAGTTTTCTGTGAATGTTGATGTGCATCAGGGGTCAGTTTTGAGTCTCATGTTGTTTATCATGGTACTTGAAGCCCTTTCACGTGACTTTAGAAACGGACTCCCGTGGGAGTTGTTGTATGCTGATGATTTGGTGTTGATTGCAGAGAATGAAAGGGAGGCGGAGGAAAGGTTTAGGAAGTGGAGAGATGGTATGGGGCACAAGGGCTTAACCCCTGAAGCACGGGTCGTCGCGTTTGCGACGCTCGCCAAAAAGGACATAACGGCGGATTGTCACGTTTGCGATTCGAGTTAATTTTGAACAAACGCGGGCAAGGATGTTCCAGCTGGTATTGTCTATCAGTACCACCACCCTTTAGCTACAATTAGCATACTTTACCTTTGTACTACTGACCTCCATTGTTGCCAAGTATCGCGTTCCCCCCCCCCCCACGGCCCGGCCAGCCTGGCTGTGATATATGGCAGCGCTCTGACTGCTCAGAACTTTAAATCTGCGCTCTCCTCTCTCAAGCAGTTTATGCTAATAGGAAATGCTTGTTACCCCAGTTATCACACTAGCTTTTTTTCGCGTGGTTTGCCCGTTTAGCGTCAGTTTACCGCAGGCTTTCAAAGTGACATTATGGCGATTTCTAGCTCTTCCGAGTCAGTGCGAGTGGCCGACAGGAACGAGAATAAAGTGACGGGCGTAAGGCAGAATAAAAAGCGCGCCGCGGTGATCTTTTGGGAAGTAATATGATTGAAAATAATGTAGTATATGTGTTTTTAGCTGTGAAAATGGAAATGTTTGTTGAGTGACGGGAAGACCGCCGCTGTGCTGCATGTCAGCCGTACGCTTCGTCGATTTTAGCCTTAATTTCAGTGCTTATTGTACAAATACGGATTCCAAACTACCTGTATGTTGTAGTATAAAGTTTACTGTGACAGATTGAGGCTGTGGTAGAGGGGAAACTGGGTTGCTGGACGTGTGAAAGTGAAGATTTTGTTACCCAACTTTGCAAGTCTCCACAAGTCCTTGGGTAGTCCATGAAGGTTCAACACCTGTCTCTGGAGAAAGCTGAATGTAAGTACTATCTGCCATAAAAATTTAATGTTCCAGGATTAATCTCTGATTTTTGGCAAATATTTTCCTACAGGTACTCAGACCGCGATACAGCCCCGCCACACGGGGGGGATCGGCTGTCCACGGCCGCGCTTTAGGGGTTAAGGGTAAATGCAGATAAAACAAAAGTAATGATATCTAGGATTGGTGGTGGTACTGTCAAAGACGAGGGAGAGTGGCCATGTGCAGTTTGCCGCAAGGGCGTGGGAAGTAGTTCCATCTTGTGCGGTGTTTGTGGTAAATGGGTGCATAGGAGATGTAGTGGTATCAGAGGTAGACTGCGAGATAATGCTGATTTTATGTGTATGGCGTGTCGGGGAGAGCAGGTGGAGATTGTCAGACGTGAAAGGATTGAACTTGCTGGTGGATCTCTTGAGTGTGTGGAAGAGTTTTGTTATTTGGGAGACATGTTGTGTGCTGGAGGTGGAGCTGGAGCTAGCTCTGTGGCTAGGATGAAAAGTGGTTGGAAGAAGTTCAGGGAGCTCTTGCCTCTCCTGACATTGAGAGGACTCTCCCTACGAGCTAAGGGGTCTTTGTATGCAGCATGTGTTAGGAGTGTAATGCTGTATGGTAGTGAGACCTGGGCAGTGAAGGAGGAGGATATTCGTCGGCACAGACGTACAGAAATGACAATGATTAGGTGGATGTGTAGTGCGTCCCTGCGTCCAAGGTCTGGGGGGGCTGGGTTTATGATGGAAGAGTTGAGAGGTAGGATGGGACTGGAGTGTATTGGTGTTGTGATGATGAGAGGTAGATTGAGATGGTTTGGACATGTGGAGAGGATGGGGGATGATAATTGGGTGAGGAAGGCGAGAAGTGTTAATATTGGGGGTGGGGTTATGAGGGGTAGACTGAGAAAGACATGGGACGAGGTCATTAAGTGTGACCTCTGGGTTAAGGGACTGAACAAGGAGGCTGCAATGGATCGTGTAGCATGGAGAGCCGCCATTAGGTGACCAAGGCCGATGCATGCAAGCATGTTGGAGCCTTTAAAAAGAAAAAAAGAAAAGGAAAAAATGAGATGAGGATTATCTGGCCATGAATCTAGTCGACTGCAAAATTAAATTCCCTTCTGCAGTTCACCATCCTCCTTGTGGCAAACAAGGAAGTTGTTGATCAACCTCAGGCTGTCTGAGTGCTAAACCAGTTCTTCATTGAAGGTGGAACTTTTAAGCCAAGCCAGAGTGGGCAGAGTATATCTAATTCTTGCGTCTTCCTATTGATACAACTCATTCATCCATTCATTCATTGCCAGACGCCATGTATCCCAAACGGGGTGGCCAAGGGCTTAGAGTTAATTGTTTTACAGGGAGGGGCACTAATCCTCCACCAACCCCACTTGACATGTAGGGAGAACGAGCCAACAGCATCTGGTGTTCCCAGGCGGTCACCCATCCAAGTACTAACCAGACCCCACGTTGCGTATGATTATAGTCAATTATTGATGTTGGAGAGGTGGCAATTTTACGCCAAGTTAGAGCAAAGAGAGGATGGTATATTGGCATTTCTTGTTACATCTCATCACTCAAATATATGGGGATTAAATTTTTGCTACATTAAAGTGGACAAAAATTATAATGTACTGGTAACTGACTTTGAACTTTATACTTTGACAATTTTGTAATGAAACATCTTCAAGTAGTTAGACGTTAATATTAGTGTAATTCTTGTTATACAAAGTAGGATACAGAACAGACCATTGTTGTATATACAGTACATCCTCCAAGTCCAAAAATTAGGTTTTCAAAACTTTCTGCTTTGCAAAACATTTTTTCATACAGCAGGACAGTATTAGTATCATGTCCATACACAATCCATGTATATTTGATGAGAAAGTTTGTGAACAAGTACAGTATCACAAGATGATATATTACTCATGCAATGTACTTGAGCCTTTACTGCGAGGCATTGTCTTCTGCAAAGGGGTTCACTGCATGGGATGACTTGGCAAAGGCAGTTACTTACCTAAGGTTCGTGGGTCTGATTGGCCTGACAGATCGGGGTTATTGAGCAGCAACAAATTCCCATTTCGTTGTTGGAAATTTTTACATAATTTTCTCATGGCATTATAATTTTGTTTTCCAAATTATTCTATTTTCATGAAGCCTTTGAACCCCAAGCATCTCAGATTGGTGGGTTTGTACTGTACTAAATTACAAGTTGTGTATACAGTAGATACTCTAGCTCTCTCTGATCCTGTCGTCTTCACTACCATATGTGAATCTGTAACTACTGGAATGTTCTTGCCACCTCCAGACCATTTTATTTCTCTTGGTTAAGACCTTTTATGAATGCTAATTCCTTTAATTTTGAAATTTCTCAAGTAAAATCAACAGGAGCTAGCAAGAAGGAAATAATGTAATTAAGCTTCAGGTCACTGCCTACATAGTGAAATAAATGATAAATAGCTACCAACCTGGACAAAACACTTCATTTCAAATGTAACAGAGAGACAAGGAGTATAAAAGTATCATCACACCACTAAGTAGTAATACTAGGAGTATCCATTTTTACCTTTGTAATACTTCCTATTTATTTTACAATACAAAACATTACCATTTCACTGTGTAGGCAGTAATAGTATCCATGTCTGTGTGTGTAATGCTACCTGTTTCAGGTGATTCTCCAAGAATTTTGGATTAAGTACTTGAAGGCTGCACTCGTTATATCATGTGAAGCAGAGGAATGTAATGATGTAATTGCAACAGGGACACACACCACTGCTACAGTCCTGTGATGCAGTTTACATCAGGGACACATTACTCCAACAGCTCCATCATGCAAGTTACTATGTCACACAGGTGGCATCAGGAAGCTGTGTCACGACAGATGCAGTACTCCTGCAGGTCTGTCATGCAAGTTACATCACATGGCAGGCACCAGGAAGCTCTGTTGCCTGCAGGGTGAGAATGATAACAGAGGAATACACCAACCACTACCTGTTGTGTGATGTGATTCTGTGATGTGGCAAAATATCAAGTTATTACACCCTGGGTCATATTCTGATCCTCTTACGAGGCTTTCTAGCACCTTCTTAACAGTTTACTTCAGCATATGACAAGTTAATATAAAACTTCCACTATATAAACAATGTTTCAACATAAAAACATATATTGTACTGAACAGTAGTATAAAGGTGTTGTAGGGATAATTAATTTTTTACACTACAGGTATTGGAAAGCCTCCTAAGCTGACATGAATACAGCACCAGTCTTTGAATATGATGGGAATACAAAACTTGCACTATCTTGTTTCAGCATAAAATATACAGTATATACTGTATATATTGTACTGAACAGTAATATAAAGGTGTAGTAGGAACAGTTAATTTTTACACAACAGGTGTTGGAAAGCTTCCTAAGCTGACAGGAATACAGCACCAGTCTCAATATGTTGGGACATGTGTGATACCAAAGTAATAACTGAAATGTTCTGCATAGAAACAAACTCGGCTAGTGATGATAATAACCGGTTTGGTCAAAATATGAAATAATTCAGGACACTGCATGAATTCTATGAGAAGGATAAATTCTGCCTCTTCTTGAGAGGTAACTCTGGTCTGCTGAGCATACCCATCAGCTGCAGGCAGCCAGCCAACCTTGCAGGCCCAACCCATGTTATGAACTAATATTCCTTTATGGTAGGCAACTAAACTGGAAAGTGAGGGAAGCTTTGGTTCATAGGTGGATGCTGTGTATGCATCTCCACCCAGTTAACAGGGGCACCATAGTAGGCTCCACATCACTCCATTATTTAGTTATACGGTTACCACCCAGTGTTGTAAATGGTTTCATGGGTTTCAGGAAACCATTAGGCATGTCACTTGTTGAAGAGCTATTTGAAGTAAAAAGATGGGAGATAAAAGTTAAAATACAGGTGGAAGAAACTGGGAAAGGAGACAAAAAGAATGTTGAGGATAAGTAGGTAGCACTACATCAGTGAATGATGGCTACCACCACCAGGGGGGGGGGGGAATATGGATGTAGGAAATGATTATATTTATTAATTTACATATAACTAGACACCATAATCCTGTAAATGATGGCCATTTGACTAGAGTTAGTTGTCTTATGGTGAGGGTATAACTAGACACCATAATCCTGTAAATGATGGCCATTTGACTAGAGTTAGTTGTCTTATGGTGAGGGTCACTACCCTTCCACCAACCCTTTTTTTGCACGTACGGAACACATGAGTTGGTTATACAGTTACCACCCAGCACTGTAAAAGGGAATCATTTGGCTTGTCACCCAATGTAAAGCCACCTGGAGAGGAAA
Source organism: Coenobita brevimanus (assembly GCF_032717465.1). Lineage (NCBI taxonomy): Eukaryota > Metazoa > Arthropoda > Malacostraca > Decapoda > Coenobitidae > Coenobita > Coenobita brevimanus. Next base: position 4,558,887 of record NC_136980.1, on the reverse strand, counting down.
GAAGAGTAGTAAAAAATGACAGGAATGATGAGAGAAATAGGAAGAAAGGAGGACAGACAGAGAATGAATGATAAAGGAAGCACCACCACCTGTCGCCAAATGATTACAGTATATATATGAAGTCCTTCACTCTGATGTACTTTTTATTTTTGCTACAAATTAATGGGTTATTGAGCTTAAGAGGTTAGATATAGCCTTCATTAACCCCTTCACTACTAAAATTTTCTTGCTCAGCAGAATGAGTTGTATAAATTTGCTTGGAGATACCACCAGTAGAGAGAAACCTATTTACACAAACTGAAGGGGTTCAATCAGGTCTTCAATAACCCGTTTCACATTATTTGTGTTCTGTTGTACCTGTACTTGTATTAGGTTGCATTCCCATGGACTGTTTGCTTCATCATTTATTCTCTTCTCGACTGGTCTCCCCTTGAAAGTTATTGTTATGTTCATCGTTTTTTGCCCTTCTCACATGTTATTCTGTTTCCATTGTTTTGCACTTTTTACATACGAATGGGTAGTGTTTCCCTTTATAACTTTCTAGGAAATTAGACACCTAATGATGCTTAGCTTTCCTGTGGGTCCCCATATAGAATTTTTATTGATGGCCTGTATCAGTTCATTGTTCTGGAGGAATGTCTAGCAATCCTCTCTTTGGATCAGGAGCTGTGGCCCATGGTGGGTCGACATGCCAAGTGGGAAGAGGGACATCTTGCAGTCTTCACTCCTATTGTCATGTGTCTCAGTTGTCTGTGACAGCTTAGGACATAATTTTCCACACTGGCATGAGGGAGTGCACTATATATAGAGAGATAGAGATAGATAGATGTGTGAAATGACCACAGGAGAAATGAAAGCAGTGACAGTGAGTACTTCCATATATTTCATCTTCAGACAAAATGGTACAGAGACATAAAGGGTAGAGTTCTTTTATACACACCTGCAGCGGGACTCACACAAAAAACAAAGGATGACCTGAATTAAAAATGAGAGATACACAGAACAATAGGTACCCGACTTTTTTCCTCAGGGATGCACCTAACAAAAAGGGGGTAAAATACTGCGGCTTAACCCATGAACATGAGGATTAATGCTAGGTGTGACCACACTACCCAGAGAAGACAGAGATACAATTAGTTGTTAGTCTGGGGGGTACTGCACAAATTCAGTTAAAAATGACCAGTGCTCATGTTTACATTTTTTTCGTATGTGCCAGAAATAAGGCAAAATTTCTTTCATCAAAGCTTTTTTTTAAATCTTGCTAGAGTCTACCAAGTCCGTATAGTGATCAATAGATGCTTTGTGCTGAAATAAGCCACTACTGCGTTGGGCTGTCCTTACACTGCATTTTTGTTGTCAGACTGTAGTTTCCAATCTTTTGTAGATCGCTGTCTATCTACAGTATCTATAGCCCGACGCCCTAATCCCTCAAAGGGTGGCCGCAGACAAAACACCTCCAAGTCGCTCTGTCACCCACCATTTGACTACCCTCCCCCCAACTCACCCCCCCTCCCTCATATACCTCTTAACTCCATCCCTCCACCTCATCCTCGGTCCACCCCTCCCTCCACCTCACCTACATACACCCTCTTAGTCAGTCTTTCATTCTCCATTCTCTCCACATGTCCAAACCACCTCAGTGTATTTCTAATCTCAACCACATCCACATCCACCCCACAACGTTCCTTCACCTCTTCATTCGTCAACCTGTTCCTCCATGCCACTCCACATCCTCAAGTAGGAACTCGTTGTAGATCGTCCTATGTAAAATTTGAATCGGTTTTTACACGGGATTTTGTAAACAATGCCTGAATTACTTTTTTTTTTTTAATAGTGTTTTCATTTGAATACTACTCTTACATAAGTTTCTTCAGTATATGAACAAGAAATTTTCATGGAAGGGGAGGACAAGGGTTCTTTGATTATTCTGGCAATCTGGCTTAGTTTTCTCTTTAAGGAAACGTTTCTTGGCTGTAACGTGGCACTGAGTTAGTATACTTGGTGGACATTTCAGCTTCTTTTTAGCTTCATTCCAATGCTATGAATAATTTATAGTTATCACTTAAAAATTCTGGGTCTGAGATGCTATATTCTTTCAAGTACATGGATATGAACACAGATCTTTTTACAGTAATGTAATGGTTTGACAAATAATGCACATACATATTTGTAGGTTATCTGTATACCTTAGTCTTCAACACAACTTTGTCTCTGGTAACTTTTACATCCAAGAATGGCAGTTCATTATTTATTCCCACCTCATGAGTGAACTGTAAGTGATGGAACTAACGTATTTAATTTCGAGAGAAATTCATCAATGGGAAGACTTAGGCCAGAAGCACAGGATATCATCAACGTATTGGAGCCAAACTATGTTTTGCTCCTTTACAGAGGTCAGTAAATGTTTCTCAACATATTCCAAGTAAACGTTTGCCAAAACTGGGGAGAGGGAATTACCCATAGCCATACCAAATTTTTGTGTGAAATGTGTGCTTTCAAAGGTAAAAAAGGTCATCCTTTGTTCTGTGTACCCTTGCTGCAGGTATGCATAGGTTAAGCCGCAGTATCTACCCCCTTTGTCAGTTGTATCCCTGTTTTAATTTAGGTCATCATTCTGTGTGTGACTCCCTGCTGCTATACCCTATTTGATTGACCTATGCAGCCGAGATGTATGGAGCAAGTAGGGAATGTTAGTATTTAAAACGAGTGGTTTGAACCAAATTATCCACCTATGGCATACACCCACGTCTGCATGTTGCACTGCATCCACCCCCGGTGTACTGTACACCTACATGTTGCACTATAATATCCACCCAAGGTGTACACCTACGTCCGCATGTTGCACTACAATACATGAATGCACTTACTTCATTGACATCATCGGCGGCCAATCAGCAGCCGCAAAACAAACACACCCTACTTGCCTCATACATATCAAATGGACAGGTCAGTCAAATAAACTATAGTGTGTATAGAAAACTACCCTTTATGTCTCAGTATCACTCTGAAGATGTAATAAAGTACTCACTGTCGCTACTTTCATTTCTCCTGTGATTTTTTTTGCATGCATTTCTTCATGGTGAAGTGAAGTTTCTGCATATATACGGTTTATATATAGACAGATACATAGATGATCCACTGCGAGAAGTGGAAATGTTGAAACAGGTTAAAGCTTGATTTTTTTTTTTCTCAAACTATGGCAACACAGAACCCATTTTCAGAGAGTCTGAACAAGAACCAACACATTCGTATCCATGGAGACCCCCATACGTCATAGCCTGAATGGCTACCTATGTATGGGAAAATTCCATAATCCTACTGCAACAGGAAAGATGTTTTTGCTGTACACCTACCCAGTGTGAAATATTCCTCCCTGTGGTTGGTTACATTTTTTACACAAAATGTGAGCTGATTTCTATATTTTACTTACTTATTTAGATCTCTCAATGACTAGCATCTTCCAACTTGCGCAGTTGTGTTGATCTATGTGTAACACCGGGAATTTGATACTCTGACACTGTACAGTACATCTGCTTTGTGTCCATTCCTTGTCCTCTTTCCCCTACTTACATTTCTGAACATCCACTGCACGGTATGCTGTATACCACTGTTCTCATTTGCACCTTCTTTCTTCCCCCCCTCCCCCCTTTTTTTAAACAATTTCTGATTTTACATCCTGAGAATGCGGCAATCCTAAGGCCTGATTCCTGTAAGCACTTGTTGATAACCAAGGCTTTGCCTGAGCTGGGGACAGATACATATATTGTCACGGTTTGATTTAACATTGGCATTCTTTGTCTATTTAATGATATAAATTGCTTTCATTTTTAGTTTTAACAACATGCCCATTGGATAGAATAGCTTCTTAAATGCTTCTACTATGTATCTGATCTCAAATTATTACAGCAAATTCTGTATGCCCATAGGAAAAACCCTGTAACTCCAGACTTCAGAGGGAGTGAATAAACTCTTATTGGTTGGATAACAGCACACAATGCTTTTTAGCTTCCTTGTCTGTGCTCCATATTATAGTACCGGTATCTAAGAACGGGAGTTTCTTCTACTACCTATTCGTACTACGTAACATTGTTGAGTTAAAATTAACTGAGAATGTTAAGAAATAGTCCAGAAATCTGTACCACGTTGCACCTCTACCTTTGACTCCCCCTACTTCAGTTGGCCTCCAATGCTTCCATATATAGGCAAGCCATAGGTGAGCAGAAAGAGGCAAGCCCATGGCTAGACCCTTGTGTTGCCCATATTCCTCTCCATTGAAACTGAACTGAATTTATACACCGTTCAGTGTGGTCAGATCTTGGTAATGGTACTTCGTCATCAACATTGTCCAGTTCTCATACTGCCCCTATCAGTAATTGGTGAAACGTGACTTCACATTGAAGGTTGTCATTTCATATCTTTGAGCATTTTAATTAAATCCACCAAATATCTTGGATGCCGCTTATGGAAACCAGGCGTTAGAGAGGGGCTTTGCTAGCCCTTTAGCCAGCTTGTGAGGGAGCGTTCCCAATGCCAGATGTTCTCGGGCCTCATTAAAATGCCTTCACTGTGTACTTTTTGTAGACCTCTCATTCTCGGGAGACAAGGTTTTTCTTCAAGTAGGTTTCTTATTTTTCTGATAGTTCAAGTATTTTCCTGACTAATACTGAAGGGGCAGGGTGGCTCAGTGGTAGTGCTCTCCCGTCATCCTAGCAGGGCTATAACAAGGTCTAGCTTGGGGGATTTGTCAATTAGTGACGTTGAATTTACTAGATTGTTTGAATATCCGTTATACTGCATTTCATATGTAGAAAGATCACACATCTTTATAATTTTTTTGGCTGTATTTTTTATGATTACCATTCTGCCACCTTTGTCTAATCACTATGCTTTCAATTCTTACCTAGTTCACTCGGAGCAGTTCTGTGACGTCATGGCAGTGCAGTAGGTTTATCGGCTTGTGCTAAAGCATGCTTGAACCTTTCCCCTTCAGGTCACCCCACTTAGTTTTTCTATACGAATTCAGCATATGTTTTCTTGTCAAACTTTGTATCTCAAAAATGATCTTTTATGTTGAATAACATGTAATGGAAATAGCTGTGACTGCTTACAAGCGTTTAATATGTCTTGATAATTGTACGTGACCCTTTAATACAGTATTTTCTTTAGACTCTGCAGTTTTGTACTGTATTATAGTGTACCGTTTTCTTGGTTCCACCAGAAAAGTTTACTAAGTTGAGATACTTGTGATTTTGCTCAAACTTAGGTTTAACTTATACATTTCTAGCATAACTTGTATTTTGAGATGTAGGTGCTTTGTGTACAGGTACAGTAACCCTTTCATTACAAGAACAGACATCTCTTGATTAATAGATGGTTCTTATCTTAAGGGCCATATTTAACCCATCTGATCTAACACCTGTGTGAAATGGCCATATAATGGCATGCATATTACAAGTGTGAAAAGTCATCACAGTGAAGGGGTAAAGCTGAATCTTGATTGTATCTTTACGATGGAGTGCAGAACTTAGGTCTAATGATTTGTGAATGTGTACCGTGTGACTTATTTCATTGGATATTGTTATAAGTTTTTAGCATGCTTTTCCTGTTACTGTACTCCATTCTTACACATTTATTTTAACATCCAACATAATCTGTATATTATGTCACCCACGAAAATAGCACAATAATTTCCTTCCAAGAGCATAGCACTAAGTAACATGCAATATAAACGTATCCACACCAATGAAAACTTATTAAGACGACACTGATGCAGGTATATTCAAATACAGTATTGTTACAAATTTTTCGTTTGTTTATATCTTGGAAATAAAAGTAAATACTCATTATTTTGATAAATTCCTTGAGAAAACTATACAGTATTATGTAATGTTAGGATAATTGAGAAACAGAGAATGTTTGAGCTGATGGAGCTGGATACATAATCACTCCTTCGCTACTGAAGGTGCTCCCTACCTGAACAAAATTTGTTAGGGGGTAGTAAAGGTATAATGAAGGGGGACTGGGGGGCAAAACAAATAACTAGTGGGAAAATTGTTCAGGGGTAACATTTCGGGACGGCAAGAAAGTCCCTCCCTCCTACAATCTTCCGTTTTCTGTAATGAACTACGGAGGGTACTTGCAATTTTTTTTTTCCCCTCCGTTTTCTGTAATTAATTATAGGGGGACTTACAATTTTCCTCCGTTTTCTGTAATGAATTACGGGGGAGACTTACAATTTTTTTTCTCCAGTCTTTCTGAATTGGCCACACTTACAGGGTAACTGGGTGAGGAAAATGATGTTCTAACGATGACAAATAAGGTAAAAAAAAAATAATAATAATAACGATTACAATGATGGCCTTTATTCAGGATAACACCAGACGATTTTATTTCACTTAGAACGAACCTGCAGCAATGAAGAGGTCAATGAAGGCTTTATCTAACCCCTCCAGACCGAAAAGTGTATCCTAAGCTCAATTAAATTCGTCTGGAGAGGGTCTGGGGGCAATGCAGGAAGTTCTCGGGCTGAAATTGTTTAAAATACACGTAAATAACACTAAAGGTGACGTCCCTTGACAAAAGGTTAAAATAATCATATATAGCACGATACATGACGTCCTCGAGCTGAAAGGGTTACAATAAAAATAAATAATAATTACGTACCTGACAACCCTCTACCACCAAAAGTATAAAAGCAGCGGGGATGCTGGCTGCCCACCGGGCTAATGTATGGTCCGGCCTCCATTACAGGTGGAGGAAATCTTCAAACGAACGAACTGGCCGTCCGAGTCTGTTGCTACGAGCCGAAGGCGAGGTGAGTGCCCATAACTTATTTATTTGTTTATTTTCCCACATCTCTTACTCCATTAACCATTTACCTTTCAATATCCTCTGACCCTTGTATTATCCCCCCCTCTCCTCTCACACAAATGCACTTAGTCTTACTAAGTTACCAACGTAACCCAACAACCAAATTAATCTAACCTTGCGAAAAGTATCCTAATCTCACTTAACTAAATCACTTCAAACCGGTGACACATTCTATTTTATTCCTGCTACAATCACACCATTAAGCCAATCTCTACTAATGGTTAATGATGGCTGTCTAACTCCTCCAGTTCAGTATCTGTAAAGCCGAATAAACCGCCTGCAAAGAGCAAAATTACATGCTACCGGACTGAAGAGTTAACCTAACCTTACCCATAGTAAACGTAAATTAACTTCATTTTGTTTCTAACTTGGCTTGAATTTAACTTTCCTGGTAGCGTCTACTTAATCGGAAAACACCGGACCACCCACTAACTCGAACTGTGGTGCCTAGGCTTCTGTGATTCGACCAGGGTTCTCCACCAAACTCTCCACTTAATTTAACCTAACTGATTTCACTTGTCAAATTTTACTTATTATGCAGGTCTTGCTTGATGTACCCTACTTTAACCTCAGTTACTTTAATTCAGCTTGTCCTACAAACTTCAACCAACCTTAACCAGTCTACTCACATCGCATTAATCTAAACTGGACCTACCCTACCTTAATCTAACCCCATTTAACAAAGTAAGACCTAACATCCACTCTAATCTAACAAATCACACCTCTCAATCAAATCTAGCTTACTGACAACAATAATCTAACATGACAATGTAACCCAAGTCAAACTACCCTAACAACCTATCTAACCTAACACTTAGACAACCGACCGTACCCTACCTAACCAAATCACCTCACCTAATCTAACGTAACCAAACGGTATCCTAATCTAACCTCGCCCAACCTGGACCTCCCCTAATTTAATGTCACTAACTTCCCACAATGATCTATTTCTAACAACCCATCTAACCTCAGTGACAACCGACCCTACCATACCTAAATCACACCTCCCTTGATCGAGTCTAACCTAAAGATAACTTATTCTAACCTCATTTAACCTGAACGTGTCAAACTTAACCTCACCCAACATCTTTACTCACACAAAACAAGCCAAACACCCACCTATCAATTTACCACGACTTGCATTCCGGTCTGCATTTATAAACTATATTGAATTGGTGTATACGAGTAACTGTTTTTCACTCCTACAACCACCAAATACCCAACTGTTACAAACGTGGTGTATAACCTCCTCTGAATCTGTGTATACCCGGTAACGTTGCTTGAATGTGTCTTCACTTACGGTATACTGTACAGCTGTAATACACTTAGGCGATCTGTAGCACGTGTACACTTTCCTAAATGTGTATAAACGATAGCTTATACACAGTATTAGTTTCATTGTCACCATAAATTAAGATCTGTAGTAAAAGTTAACGGTTATGAAAACTTATACATCGTACTGGTGAAAACTAGTAAGGATCCTCAATAAATAAGGCCCCAAATGCTAAGTAATAATAATAATAAAAGTTGGCTATTTCCAAACTCTATCACCACTCCATGCCCCCCTCCCCCATGTACTCTTATAAACATACTTACGCCTATCTGCAATAAAGACCAAAACTGGGCACAAACAACGGGAATACTACCCTAAGTTGCTGGGGAACTGTTCATGGGCTTCGGTTGGGAATGGATGATGATGATGATGATAATAATAATAACAATATTAATAAACTGAGGAATGTGGAGTATAAAAGAATCACTACTTAACACGAGTGTTGTATGCTTAATTCACTGAAATGTTGCTAATAGGAAAAATACACTGGTTTAAATCCGAACCACAAAGCTGACAAATTACAACTACATTACCCAACGCTAATTCAGGGTAACCACCGTATTTTCTGGAAACAACTGAGAAAGGAATCTGGAACACAAATTGTTTTTAAAAGAAAATGAATTGCGAGCTGAAGCATCCCTGAACAATGTCGGTATTGGTTCATGATTATTTTCAGCAGCCAGCATGACCTAATTACAAAAGGCAAGAAGAAATAATGACGACAAGAGGCGGTGAAATAAAGAACACAAACTATAGGCTTGGAATGCGAGCTAACATGCACTAAGGGCATATAATCAGGTAAAGTATTTTGTTTTACGATTATTTTCCAGGACTAGGATTATCTAATACATACGGGAGGTACTAAAAAAAAAAAAAAAAAAAAAGGGCCAAAAATATAATGTGCAAAAATTATAAGAGGAAAAAATGCCTTGAATTATGAGTACCGTATGAAGCAAACCTAATCACGTAACAAAAAAAAATAAATACATTGGCTTATGATTCTTTTCAGTGTCAATATGAACTAAAGTCGCAGAATTTCGTTAGAATGAATTTATACTTGAGGCGCGGAAACAGTAAAATACGCAAAAAATATATATAAATAAAGGAGAGCTAATACATATAAATGGTCTTAACATTTTTACTCAAGCCTCCAACAGCGAATACTTATTACCACAGATGGTTTTATTTTTTGGCTATGCTATCCTTAATATTCAACCTAATTTGACTGAAGTATCTGAGAGTTGTTTAAGTGAGGAAACTTAAATATAAACAATCGTAAACAGATCTAGTGATCTGGCTAACAATTTTCTAGGCGATTAGGGCTGTTTAATCTTTGTCTATGCAGTTTGAACAAGTCTATGCCTATAAACACGCGATGGCAAGAATAAAATGGAAAACAAAAAAACCTCCCCCGCTGCCTCAAATGTTTAACTGCCCAGAGAACACTTTTACCCACACACGTAAAAAGAAAAAAAAATAATAATAATAACAATAATAATAATAATAATAATAAATACGAAGTATACCGTTTACCAACAATTTTCCGTAACACCTTGAATGACCTATAATAAACTCTGTAGCAGAATGACCTGTAATAAATACCGTAGCCTTGTAGCGATAAATAAATGCTGACAAATAAACAAACTACCTTTCAAACTACATACAAGGAATGCGAAGCCGTTGACGAGAAACAATGCACCATAAGTCAATTGTATACGTATAATTACTAACCAAATAAATCCGTTAACAATTATCCCTCAAAACCACTCTGACCTATGATAAACTGAGAAGCCATGGACACTAGATGGTAGCTGACAAATGACCAAACAACCTTGACAACGGAGGTAAAAGAGGCAAGGGGGAGCCGCCATCTTGGGGAAGAATCAACAGACCTAATAACTACGTTTAAAAATATTCAAAGCCCCCAGCATGATCTATAATACAAACATAAGTCGCACGGCATTAAAGAAAAACATATTACCATGGCTAAATACCTTAAAACTGAGGTACACGTGGAGAGGATGCATAGATCTGCTTCCGGTGTGGTGGTGGTGGTGGCGGCGCTGCGATCGACCCAACCCAATGACGTTATGGCCGCCGACACGGACTCTCATTTGCACTCTGGTATCGCTACAAGAAGGACGTAGCTATTTTTATTTTATTTTATTATTTTTTTTTTTTGCACCTTCACTCTAGTTAATTTCTAGGTTTAAAAGGTGGGTATGAGAAGTGAATAATTTTCGATATTAAAATCGTGGATGAAAACTTACCGTTCATTGACCCTTATTAAATTAAATTATCCGATTTTTCTCAATAACTGTGAAATGATAGGCGGTGAAGCCGGCTGACTCGATGCACTTTAGCCAGAGAATTGATTTTTTTTTTTAAATATTTACCGATACTTCAATTACTCGTGGAAAAGTAATAATTTTGCGACGATAATTAACACAATTTATAGACCTTTAATTATATATTAGTACTGGACAAGGTTGTAAAATCACGATTGGATAACACGGTTTTACTTCATCCGCAATCAGCCGTGGAATTTAAATTTTTGGCGGGAACGACTCTACCTACGGGTTAATCCCTTCAATACGATTTTCTTTAAATCACATAAACTGTTATCTTAATCGTCTGGAGGTAGCAAGAATAGGCCGATAAAGTCTGGGTTGTAGTATGATTACTTTCTACATAGGGACGATTTTATGAAGAACTCTGTTGAGCCATATAATTACATGAACTGATAGTGGAACTTCTATTAACATAATACGAATTTAACGATCTGTCTGGATCATTCCAGTATTATCTTTCAGTTAACGTCATACTTTTGCTGCATTACACGGTCACACGAGCCTGAATGTTGCTGAGAACAGGATATTCGAACTTTATTCCAGCTTGCGACGGGAGTAGTCTTTTGTACTATTGATACTTTGATGAACTGGTACTCAAATAACTTTTCGTAAACTTAACGGATATGACCGGCCTGTTTCGTGCCTCGATCTTTGTTCTTGATACCCCAAAGTTAATACTCTACCTTACGGTATGGATAGTGCCTACTTCAGTACAATATTGCAAACTTTTCTTAGTTTTCGATATTTGTCAATGTATGTCTATCCATTACGTTCCACTGTCATGCTCCTCCCGCTTTCGTACTTGCAACTTTTAAGAATTCTGCCTTCCCCTCCCCAGAAGAAAATCCCATCCAACACTGGATATATTATGTCTATCTATTTATCTATAGCCCGACGCCCTAATCCCGCAAAGGGTGGCCGCAGACAAAACGCCTCCAAGTCACTCTGTCACCCACCATTTGACTACCCTCCCCCCAACTCACCCCCCTCTCCCTCGTATACCTCTCAACTGATAAAAATCCCTCACGTTATTAAAATTTTTGATACAGAAACTGCCTGCTTTATAGTGAATGCTTCGATTTAACGTCCATTCAGCTTGGGTTCCTCTTTATTATAACCCTTAAATCCGTTGTCTTCACCTTTCTTGCTACCTCCACAGTGGTATAAAATCGTGACTTTCTGAACTGGGAATTTAGTCTAAACTCCTTTACTACAGAGTTACCCAACGTTGACTAAAACCGCCTAAGGATACCTACTGCTATACTAATTAACTTGGCCTAAATTGCCATCTCTCTACCTTGATTCCTCTGAGCTGTAACAATATCCTGCATTAACACTAGAATATGAAATCATGAAGTGCTTTGTAATAAGGTACAGCTGCGGCATTATTATACTACTGTTAGCATTTTCTTTATATACAGATGAACAGAGGAAGAAAAAACTACTTAATATATAAAAAAATAATCCATACACCAGATTTAAAGTGTACCACCATTCATAAAAAATCTGTAATGGATTTGAACTGCTGCACAAGGATAGAAATCTGGGCCAAGTTACAGTGAACAAGAGTATGGTGGGGTCTGACTGAAGTAAATTACTTCACTGAACTGAGAACTTGGGGAAGGGGGGGGGGGGACAAGGGACAACTCAACAAACATACTGTTTATCTGTAACTTTAATACATTGTTTTTGGATTCTACTTCATTGTCTCTCTTAGGTAGGAATTTGTGTTGGAAGGACAAATATTTAACTGATGTTTTTCCAGGTTATGTGGATGCAACTTCTGTGACTACAAGCATTCCACTCTGCCTTATTAGATGACCAAAGGAGTATTATAAACAGCTTGAATACAAAGGTATGGTAAAAATGGATTCTTCTCATACTGCTTGTCTGAACTGCCGCCATAAATTAGTCTTTGCTTCTATTAAGCATACTTGCCTTTTGAAGTACAGTACAGTGTATTTCAAAATACATTATAGTCTTGAGATGGCAATGTTAAAGCTTGTCAAAAAAATCATAAGATGAACAATTTTCAAGCATTAAAACTTAAATTTTCTGTATATGTATATGTATGCAATAACCCATTTTCCTCCCTGGTGCTGATAGTTACTGTGGTACTAAGTTAGGTAATGTAGGCAGGTGGTTAGTCAGGAGGATTAAGTTAAATGGGTAGTTTGTTAGGCAGGCGACTGTTGCAGTATATATTTTGGTCAAGCTAATAGTTAGGTAGGCAGTTATATAGGCAATTTAGAAGTTTGGCTGGGGGTTCAGTAATTTAGGTAGATTTAGCTACTTAAGTAGGCAGGCTGAGTTAAGGATAAAGTTACAGGTAGTTATGTAATTCAGTAACTTACATAGATGACCTAGGCTGGTTGGTTTGTTGGTGTTACTGGTTGGTTTTGTTGGTCGGCGAGGGTTTGTGTTCTGGTTGACTTATCCCAGCATCACCACCAATATCACCATCAACCTGAGGAGCATCAACAGGACATACAAAATAAAATGGTTTGTAAGTATGAACTGTTAAATATATACAGAATATCCCCTTCACAACAAGGTAATGTTACCAGCAGCTCTCAGCTCAGTAAATGAGAATAAAAGTAACGTAATGAAAATTGCACACACAACCCCTTCAGCTTGTTGTTCTTGCTATCCCTATATGATTTTTGGCTTAAACATAACTTACCTAATGTTCTATCAAACCCTGCAGTTCTAATATCTATACTTTACTCGTCTCTGAAGCCTTGTTCCCTCCTGGGAACCCCCAGACAAGGAATGGCCATGAAAGATGTCTCCAGGCTACCTTATCTTTACACATTTCTCTCAGGCACTCGTACTCTTTCATCAGTGTAATGTTCCACTTACCATTACATAAGGTCTGTCTCGACCGACACTGCCTTCTATCTAAACCAACACTGTCCTCTACCTCACTTTCACACAATCTTTGGCATCCTACGTAAAGTACGTGCATTCTTTGTACATGTCCATGCCATCTCAATGTATTCTGCAATTGCACACTTCACCCTTACAGCTTCTTGGACTCCATAATGCCTATAAATTTCACTCTTACACCCTCCATCCTAAGTCCTAAGGAGGACTTTCAACCTAGAGAGATGTCATTCACTGTCAAGGTATCACACCCATATGAAAGTACAGGCAGTAGGCATTCACACTGGGAGCCTCCACCCTAACTCTCCTCCCCATAATGCAACAAAACTCCAATTGCTCTTCTCCCTTGATGTGGTTTCTCCTTAGCTTCATCCTATATTCTGCCATATTTACACAATACAGCTCCCAGATTATTTAAACACACAGTATCTCACCTGTCTGAACCCTACACTCCAGTGTTTCTTCTTTCTACCTTGTGCTGCTGGTTAAAATCTATCATTCCTTTCATATACCATTACTTACATTTTCTTGTGCAGACTATCAAACTCAACTACTTTTTGCAAGTCTTTCTGCCATCCTCATACTTCACACTACTTTTGCTACCTCCAAACAACTTTTATTCAGTTCAGGAAAGTAGTCTCATGCTGAAGGGGTTAAGTGCTGAAAAAAGGCATGACTATGTAAAATGAGTAATGGTAGGCAAGTAAATGTAAGAATATGCATCTGTAAAGTGAATGCTGGGGAACTAGTAAATTTGTTAGTTTTCTCCAAGATGGTCTCTGGCGTGTGTACCTGTTGCAGGGCGGCATGGAGGAGCCTTGTGCAAAAAGGAGCGAGGACAGATAAGCCAAGACAGGACAAGCGAGGTTGGAAATGGTGGAAGGACACCATGATGATAACTGGGTAAGCAGTATTCTTTCCTATCTATTTCATATAAGTATTTCTATTTTTCTTAATTCTGTAAAAGGCACATAAGCTTATTAGGAGTAAAATGGAACTTAGGGTAAAAAGGCAAAGAGAACATTTTCTTCCTAAATGTTAATTTATCAGTCACAATAAAGACGGGTGACTATTAAACTGGGCAGTAAGTCATAAATGATTGTCATTTTTTAGCAAAAGTTTTTTTCTTTTTGCTGTCCACCTCTTAAACCTATGACATCAATGCCACACAAGCTAATAGCAGCAAAGAGATGGGGAACACACTGACAGTGGGGTAAAGGACTGACCTTGGTGAAATGAGTGCGTGGAGGAATTTTATTTGGGAGACATGTTATGTGTTGGAAGTAGGACTGGAGCTATGTGGCGAGGGTAAAGAGTGACTGGAGGAAGTTCAGGGAGCTGTTGCCACTCCCATCAATGAGGAGTGTAATGCTGTTTGGTAGTAAGACTTGGGCAGTAAAGGAAGACAATATTCTTTGGCTCAAACAGAAATGACAGTAAGATGGAATTGTAGTGTGTCCTTGAATACAAGGCCTTGGTTCGGGGGTAGGATTGTGACTGAAAAGTTGAGAGGAAGGATGTGACTTTAATCTGTTGTTGTGATCAGGAGGGGTAGATAAGGATGGTTTGGCTATGTTGAGAGTATTGAGGATGACAACTGGGTGCTGAGGGTGAGAAGTGTGAAAGTTTGGGGTAAGCCTGCGAGAGATCAAAATGACCTGGGATGAGGTCATAGTGTGGCCTCAGGGATGCAGGACTGAATAGGCAGGCTGCCAGAGATCGAGCAGCATGGATAGCCGCAATCAGGTGACCAAGGTTGATGCATACAAACATGTTGGAGCATTTATAAACGATACGGTACAATAATGGGGTAAAGTGTCTAGTCTGTCCCTCTAGCTTTACCGTCGCATTATTAAAACTGAATATGCAAAGGTTTATAATTGCTCTCCTCTACTGGTGAGTTCCTAGGCTGTCAGGGAGAAAACTGATGGAAAAGTGTACAGTTAATGGTGGAATAATAATAAAATTTTGGTCAAGTCAAAGTTGATGGTGCTGTTGTTTTTGCTACTACATTGTGTGCATGGAGGATGAAGCTGAAATGACCCTTCTGCATTTCACCACCCCACTTTTAGGGTGTGGGAGCAGGGAAATTTGTATAACCAGGCACTCACGGCCCAGTGTAATGTCCAATACATGTGCTCTCTGGCACCTGACTAAAAACTTCAACTCCTACCATAGATGCTGACGCGAGGGAAGGGACACCAGAATAGAGGCGGCCAACACGGGGATGCTGACAGAAGGACCAGCTTCATCAGGGCTGACCAAAGAGGACAGGAGAGCGGATGAAGGGTGGACTTAGGACATCTGGGCTGCCAGTCAGGACAACACAGCAGACTCCAACTTGATGCTGCTGAGGTCAGTACCTGCAAAGTTTTCATTATTAAAGATATTAATCACATTCATTTCAGCATGTTTTAACCTCACAAAAATCTTTAATCCCTTTCAGCTCTGTTGCTAATTGTAATAATACTGAAGACTGATCAGATTAATAAAATTCATTCGTGCATCTATATGTAAAATTTCATACACTTGCAACTTAATGAAGCTGGAGTGGCCCACTAAAATTAGGTGAAAAACTACATGTATATACTGCATACTATTCAACAAGTACATTATTCCTATCACCCTAAGAATACTGGTCAGAACACATCAGTTCAAATGGTTTGTCTAAACAGCCCTAGGTGTGACTGTAGGTTTATTAATAATGTACAGGTAATGCCACAGAGGGGAAAAAGGCAAGTTGTCTAAACTTTAATGCACTGGACCAGAGTACCCCAGTCTCTGGTTCCTACACTTAAAAAGGGGTAATATGTGATGGGCCATTACTCTTATCTTGTACAGTAATGTACTGTACTTGCATAGTTCTACTTTACAACATATGAACAAAAAAAATATCAGAAACAGATGGAGAAAGAGGGTCAGGATGACTAATATGTACAAAAACAAATGTTATATTAACCCCTACCACAGATGCCGACCCAAAGGAGGGAGGGATGAAGGGCTGCAGTTGAGATGAGGACACTGACGGAAGGACGGGCCACATCTGGGCTGATGCGAAGGAAGGGCGGAAGGAGAGAAGCCGAGATGGGGACGCTGACAGGACAGGCTACATTTGGCCTGACAGCCAGGACACCACTGCTGACTTGCACCTGATGCTGCAGGGGTCAGTACCTGCAAAGATATATTGTTCAGCAGTGTTATTCATCACATCTTATTTCAACACCATCTTTACCTAGCATAGGTCCCTACCCCCTTTTGCCTAATGTCAGGCACATGGTCATTACACTAATATGACTAGTAGCCAAGATTTCTTACTCACAACTAAGGCTCATCAAATTTTATGCAATGACAGTATTGTGATACCAACTCTAACATGTGGAAGTGAAGCTTGGACCTTGTTGGAGGGACACAAGAGAAGAGCAGTGGAAATGTTACTTGAGAGGTGCATGTAGTCACATGGAAAGACTGACAAGTGAAGGTGCACTGTGGTGTGGATGTAGATGTGACAGAACGCATTAGGAGAACACACTGAGGTGGTTTAGCCATATGGAGAGGATGGAGAGCAAGAGACTGATGAGAGTGTATGAGTGAGGTGGAGAGGGGAAGAGGGAGGGGGAGTCCAAGGATGAGATGGAGGGCTGGCGTGGAGAGGCATATGAGAGAGGGGTGTTGGGAGCAGGGCATTAAAATGACGGGGGGACAGGGCGACATGTAGAACTGTTTGTAGCCACCCCTTAAGGAATTAAGGTGTCTGGCAATAGACAAACAGACTAGGTACTCAAGCTGAATGTGGCACAGTTGTCAGGTGAAACAAACTTGAACATGTGCACTCTTCTGATTACCATTTGTGAATACAATGGTCACAGCATGCTAGTTGCAGTGATTGCCTTGCATAGGTTCAATTAACAGGTGACTCCATGTTTTTCGGTGCAATGTTATTAAGGGGTGTACACTTATCTTACATGTACTGGACTATGATAGCCCAGCCTAGGGCCCTTACACCTCAACGAGGGTAAAATTGGACTGAGCAACTGGTAATCATGGCTTAAAGAAGCACTAAATCTACTATCTTAGGTTCACTGTGATTATACTTATGATTTAAGCTAGCCCAATGAGTATGGGGACATTTATTTCATTCTTGCCATCTAACTGTTTTATATAGGTTAGGACAGACTTTTCAAATTGGGTGTCTAATTCAGCATTAATATAACCCTTTAAGACATGGGGCCTATTCCAAGATAACATGACAGGAGCAACAATACACAAAAAAGGATGTTGCCCAGATTAAAGGGGTTAAAGAGAAGTAAATTATCAGTGTACAAAAACTATTAACCTGTACCACAGATGCTGACGTACGGGAAGGATGGACGGAAGGGCAGCGGCTGAGACTGGACGACGGGCTGCATCCAGGCCGACGTGAAGGGAAGGATGGAAGGAGAGCAACCGAGACGGGGACGCTGATGGAAGAACAGTCTACCTCCAGGCTGACTAACAGGGTCATCCATTGCCGAGGTCAGTATTTATATCACATTAACATACACAGATTTTGTTCAAAATGGGCAGCCATTGTACAGTAAGTACAGGTTATGTTACAAGATATTTCCAGAAACTGAATCAGAGGTAATAATGGAACCTTAATACATAATTTTCCAATACATTAATTTACTATTGACACTACTCCAACACGATGCACTTTTAATCCTTCTTCCACCATGCTGGTCTGTGTAGCATTTGACTTTCAGAACTGAAGTCGGATAAAGCTTTTTCATCCCTAATGTTAAGACAGGTATGTCCTACGCTGAACTAAATCTGGAGGAAAGAATTCAGTCCAGTTCAGAAGATATCAAAATATATTAGAGTAAAAGTTAGGAGGAGGCCGTAGCACGGGCCGAACAGGGTAGTACTCCCGAGGGGAATGGGAATGCTGGTGATAGGGAGAGCTGGAGCTCCTGTTTCACTAGCTATCTAACCATCCCCCTTTGCTGACCTTTTCAGTGTGACAGTAACATGGAGAGTAGACCAGCATACTCTCCCAAACATTTCCTCTAACTATCTATGCACTACACCACATGCACTTTACATTTCACACAACTTATCCCACTACGTTACAGGGGTTGGCGCCAGCAAGGGCATGCGGCCAGAAAACTTTGCCCCCGCTACCTAGTAGCGGACTTCTGGGGGGAGGCGTGGCGGGGGTTCCGCCGGCATAGATCATGGGTCCAGGGCGAGATGGGGCTCGGGCCTGTGCTAGAGGGTACAGGGCATTGCGGTTCCCAGGCTGCCGCTTCCGCCCAATAGAGAGGGGCCCAAACCTGGGAGTAGCGTCCCAGGAGGCTGCCCTATCAGTGGGTGTATAATGGCGGGATAGTTGCAGTGCCAAGACGCGCTTGGAGGGTGTCCCTGCAGTTGTCCTGGCAGGGTGCCCCGAGGCCACTACCACAGCCACTGGTAAGCTGGTGGGCTAGGGGTCCCAGATCCATTGCCTGGACCTGGGATTGTGCGGTGAGTGGGACCTGTGCTGTGTCTGTCCCCATTTATTAATACTGAAGATGACAAAACAAAAAAGGTTTCAAAGCAAGCCTGAGGACAGTAAATCACCCATGGGGATGAGGGTGGGTTCATGGAATGTGGGAAGCTTGAGGGGAAGAGCAGGGGAAGTCGTTGAGGCATTCTGTAGGAGGTGGGTGGACGTGGCGTGTTTGCAGGAAGTCCAGTACAGGGGTGGATCAGCCAGAAAGATTGTTGGGAAGGACTGTTGCTATAAGTTGTTTTGGCAGGGGAGGACAGACGGATATGGAGGTGTTGGTGTGATGGTTGCGGAGAAATGGGTGGAATATGTTATGAATGTTTTGAGAGTAAGCGATAGGATATTGGTTGTGAAAATTCTGTTGGGAAGAAAGATAGCTGTGATTATATCGGCATATGCTCCACAGGCAGGATTGGATGAATCAGAGAAAGATAGATTTTGGGATGATTTAATACGTGTAGTGGGTGGTATGCGGGATGATGAGATAGTGATTTTGGGAGGGGACTTAAATGGTCATGTAGGTGAAGCAGCCCAAGGTTATGAAGGAGTGCATGGGGGATGTGCATATGGTCTAAGGAATGCAGAAGGGGAAAGGATACTCGAGTTTGGGGAGGCAACGGACATGATTGTGTGCAACACATATTTTAGGAAAAGAGACAGTAGGTTAATTACGTATGAGTCTGGGCGAAATAGCAGTCAGATAGATTATTTTCTGGTTAGGAGGGCCGATAGGAGGTTAGTGAGGGATGTTAAAGTTATAGGAAGTGAGGAGTGTGTGCAGCAGCACAAACTATTGATTTGTGATATGGTGCTTAAAGAACAAATGATGAAAAAGAGGACTTATGTACCTAGGAGGAAAATATGGAAGCTGAAAAACCAAGTAGTAAGGGATGCCTTCTATAGCGAGTTGAGGAGAGTGGTGGCTGAACAGGGAGCTGTAGACAGAGGCGTTAATGAACAGTACAGAGCCCTCAAGAACAATTTCTTGAGAGTTACTGATGTAACATGCGGCTGGACAAGAGGACCACCAAGACATAAAGTAACTTGGTGGTGCGATGAGGGTGTAGAAGCTGCAATTAAGGAGAAAAGGAGGCTTTTCCGGGAATGGAAGAAGGGTGGTAGCAAAGAGGAATATTTGGCTGCCAAGCGTAGGGCTAGGAGAGAGGTATACAGGGCAAAGTCTGAGTCACAGATACAATTACTTGATAACCTAAATCATGGGGAAAAGAAAAATATATTTAGGGTGGCAGGTCAGGTGAAGAGGGATAATCGGGATATCATAGGTGAGCAGTGTGTGAAGAATGATGAAGGAAGGGTAGTGGTGAACAGTGAGGATATTAAAGATGCATGGAGAGAGCATTATAACCGGTTGTTGAATGAGGAGTTTGACTGGGACAGGGAAGGTTTGGAGCCAGCAGATCCAGTGTCTGGCCCTTGGCCTTTGATTGATACTGCTACTGTGAGTGAGGCAATAGGCAGGATGAGGGTGGGGAAGGCAGCAGGTGTGTCTGGGTTGACTGCCGAAATGTTGAAGGCCTCGGGTGATATAGGGGTGAGTTTAGTCACTGACCTGATAAATAGGATTATTTATGAGTGTGTTGTCCCAGATGATTGGCTGAAGAGTGTAATTGTAAATGTGTATAAAGGGAAGGGTGATGCCCTGGAAAGAGGGAATTATAGAGGTATAAAGCTTTTAGATCAGATAATGAAGGTAATGGAGAGAGTTTTAGAAGGTATGATTAGAGAAAGAGTGAATATTGATGAGATGCAGTTTGGGTTTATGCCAGGTAGGGGGACCACTGATGCCATATTCATTGTTCGACAGCTTCAGGAAAAATATATTGGTAGGAGAAGGGATCTTTATTTTGTTTTTGTTGATTTGGAAAAGGCCTTTGACAGAGTCCCTAGAGAGGTGGTGAAGTGGGCAATGAGAAAGCTTGGCTTGGAGGAGTGGCTGGTTAGGGTGGTTATGGCCATGTATGTGGGTGCTCACACCCAGGTGAGAGTGAATGGAGATTTGAGTGATGAGTTTTCCGTGAATGTTGGTGTGCATCAGGGGTCAGTCTTGAGTCCCATGTTGTTTATCATGGTACTTGAAGCCCTTTCACGTGACTTTAGAAACGGACTCCGTGGGAGTTGTTGTATGCTGATGATTTGGTGTTGATTGCAGAGAATGAAAGGGAGGCGGAGGAAAGGTTTAGGAAGTGGAGAGATGGTATGGGGCAAAAGGGTTTAAGGGTAAATGCAGATAAAACAAAAGTGATGATATCTAGGGTTGGTGGCGGTACTGTCAAAGACGAGGGAGAGTGGCCATGTGCAGTTTGCCACAAGGGCGTGGGAAGTAATTCCATCTTGTGCGGTGTGTGTGATAAATGGGTGCATAAGAGATGTAGTGGTATCAGAGGTAGACTGCGAGATAATGCTGATTTTATGTGTACGGCGTGCCGGGGTGAGCAGGTGGAGATCGTCAGACGTGAAAGAATTGAACTTGCTGGTGAATCTCTTGAGTGTGTGGAAGAGTTTTGTTATTTAGGAGACATGTTGTGTGCTGGAGGTGGGGCTGGAGCTAGCTCTGTGGCTAGGGTGAGAAGTGGTTGGAAGAAGTTCAGGGAGCTCTTGCCTCTCCCGACATTGAGGGGGCTCTCCCTACGTGCTAAGGGGTCTTTGTATGCAGCGTGTGTTAGGAGTGTAATGCTGTATGGCAGTGAGACCTGGGCAGTGAAGGAGGAAGACATTCGCCGGCTCAGACGTACAGAAATGACAATGATTAGGTGGATGTGCAGTGCGTCCCTGCGTCCAAGGCCTGGAGGGGCTGGGTTTACAATGGAAGAGTTGAGAGGTAGGATGGGATTGGAGTGTATTGGTGTTGTGATGAGGAGAGGTAGACTGAGGTGGTTTGGACATGTGGAGAGGATGGGGGATGATAGTTGGGTGAGGAAGGTGAGAAGTGTTAATATTGGGGGTGGGGTTATGAGGGGTAGACCGAGAAAGACATGGGACGAGGTCATTAAGTGTGACCTTAGGGTTAAGGGACTGAACAGGGAGGCTGCAATGGATCGTGCAGCATGGAGAGCCGCCATTAGGTGACCAAGTCCGACACATGCAAGCATGTTGGAGCCTTTAAAAACGAAAACGAAAAGTACTTAAACTAATGGCCAGCACCATAAAGATGTTAAAAGTGGGCACAATTCATCACCCTGATAACTGTCTATTATCCATCACTACATCTCTGTACAGCTTCCAGAACTATATTTTGAACATGTTTCTGAAGGCATAATTATATTCACACCATACCATAGTAATTAAAAGATCAGTAGTGTGGTCAGGTGGCTTAAGGCACTCCAACCAGTTGTTCCACAGGTTTACATTCAAGGCTGGTTGAGTACCAGAGGGGGGAAAAGCAACTGGTCACTTGCAAAAATACTGTATCTGGATTGTGTAGCCTTGCTTTCCTCCCCCAACCCCCATGCTCCTGACGAGATTACAATGGATGGATGATAAATTAAATCATTATATAGTGTCTGGTGGTCTACTGGTTGGAATTCCTGATGCAGCGACAGCCTTCCTTATATCTGATCCCAAAGAGCAGACAGGTTTTCAGTCTACCATCAAGGGAAGTGGGCATGTCACCTGCTCTTAAATGTCCTGAAGTACAGCAACCTACCCTGAATCAGGTCCCTACACTGCAAGGGGACAAAATGAGTTTCTCTTACCATATCCATTACACCAACAAGTCAACAATACAGCATTTACCTTTACAGCTGCTGATCCGATGGATAGACAACTGCTCTCGGGTGGACGCGATGGATGGACGACTGCTCCAGAGTGGACGCGATGGATGGACGACTGCTCCAGAGTGGACGCGATGGATGGACGACTGCTCCAGAGTGGACGCGATGGATGGACGACTGCTCCAGAGTGGACGCGATGGATGGACGACTGCTCCAGAGTGGACGCGATGGATGGACGACTGCTCCAGAGTGGACGCGATGGATGGACGACTGCTCCAGAGTGGACGCGATGGATGGACGACTGCTCCAGAGTGGACGCGATGGATGGACGACTGCTCCAGGGTGGACGCGATGGATGGACGACTGCTTCAGGGTGGACGCGATGGATGAGGGAATGCTCCAGGGTGGACACGATGGATGGTGGACTGCTCTGGGGTGGATGCAATGGATGGACAACTGCTCTGGGGTGGACATGGAGGAATGCTTCAAGCTGATTAAGGATGCTGACTTTGCTGCTGCTGTGACTGAGGTTTCTATATACATTTTTACTGTATATTGTGTAGATTCATCTGCTGTTCAAGTTTATAATTATATCCACCGTTCAAATAGTGTATTAATCAAAGGTGGAAATATGTTTTTCAACGTAAACATCAGTATATATTGGTCACATACACCAACCTCTACCACAGATGGATGCTATCATTGATGGGTGCAGCTGAGAACAGTGAGGGCAACATCACACTGACCAACACTTCCACCACCGCTGACTTCACAACTGATGCAGCTGAGGTGATAAATCATATAATTTAAATAACTTCTTTGCATCATAGTAGTGTACTTATTTTACAATAAATTCCTGCAACTACCACATCATAAACTTACGAAAGCATTCAGTTAATGCACAACTTAATCTATTCACTACAATGAAGTTGTTCTTCATGGCTACAATAAATTTACTATGAATGCCTGTTGGTTTTAGCTTATGATGCTAGTATGAGTTAACAATTAAACAGTAACCTTATTACAGCTGATACAAGAGATGGCTCCAGGATGACGGAAAAGGGAGGACTGCTTCGGGCTGGTGGCGACAAAGGGATGGCTTCGGGCTGGTGGCGACAAAGGGACGGCTTTGGGCTGGTGGTGACAGAGGGATGGCTTTGGGCTGGCGGCAACAGCTGATGATGACTACAGGGTACAGCTGATGACTCCTTTGCTGCTGTGAAAGAGAGAATCTGAATAACTTACCAGCAGAGTAAATCCTTGTTACAATATGCATTGCAGAATCTTTTAAGTTAATATCTACACTACCTGCTACCTGACAGTTTTACTGGCAAAAGCACTCTATTTGTGAAAGGGTTAATGAAAGCTATAACTAACCCCTCCAGTTTGAAATTTCTATCCTGAAGGTCCTCATAACTGAAGATATATAACTGCACACAAATTCAGTGGATTGGAACTGACTACTAAACTACAAAATAATTACCTTATCACAGCTGCTAATGCCAGGGAAAGAGGATGGCTTCAAGCTGAAAATTTAGGAGGCTGGTGCAGATGATGATGACAATGGATGTTGATGCAGATTTGTTTGCCGATGCAGAGATATGTTACGACTCCAACTTGGCAGTTGCTGTAGATGAGGTAATTATCTGTACAATAATTAAATCCTGCTTAATTGAATTTTCCTCTATTTAAAACAAAAATACCAATCAGTTTTGTTTCTACAGTTTTTCCCTCCTTAATTGGAAAGCTTAAAATGTACCAGAATATAAACTTTGTCATAAAAGTATCACCATAGATATAACAAAAAAAAAAAAAAAAAAAAAAAAAAGTGGATTTCTGCAGATGGTGACACAAGGGGTCAAGGAAGAATTCAACGATGACATGGGAGGGAAAGGTGGCTGAATGGTTGCTGAACACTGCAGATGTTGACATGAGGCCACTGAAGTATTTGAATGAGCTTCCAATGACAAAAACTGATGGAGGAAGTGACTGGTGTCTAAGTGGATGTGAAGGGGTAACTTTCCTTTTAGTATGGGTACTTTATTTTTAGACAAGTCAGATAAATGCAACATAATAAGGCTTTATGATTATAAATTTTTACTGCAACTTCAAAAAATTTAAACTTATAGCTCTGCCATAATGATTAAATCTTAGTATTGGCTAATAATACCTGATAAAAATATATCTTACCACAAGTTGGTTACTGTCACTAAGCAACCTTGAAAATAACAGAAATGGCTTGGAAATAATGCAGCTTCAGACTAATAACTTTATCATTTACACTGCCTAAGGGTGGGTTGAGGCAGAATCCAGAAACAAATTAAAAGTGGAAGAATAATACCAGTATGCTCAGTGAAGTGATCAACACATTCACACAGCTCCATAATTCTACAGACTAATACTAATGGCTTAAATATTTGGCTGCAATTTACTTCAGCTTTTAATTTGGTAAACTTGAGATGGTTTTACTGAGCTTGAGAAATTTATCAATTTAAGTACAGTATATATTTTTCCTGGGAATAAAGGACATCATATTGTATTCTAGCATATGATGATCAACTTCCAGACTCACTGCAGCCAGAGTTTTAAAAAAGGGAGTTAAAATAATAGCCTCAAAATGTGCATAGTTTTGAAATGCTTGGCTTAATGATTCCACTCCAGCCACTAACCTGTAATAACTCTGCAGGTGGTGGAGAAATGAGGGTGTGTGGTGCTGCTGCTGGTGGCAAGATAAAGGACACAGGACGACGTGAGGATGTGACAAGTCTGGATGCTGACGCTAAAGTACAACACTGATCTGAGCAAAGTGAGTTGACATCAGATGAGATTGTTTCCTGCGATTGTATTTGAACAGTTAACAGCCATGGAACATTACACTTCATACTGACACAGAAGCCAATCTCATACTACCTTGTTAGATTAAGAACCCAAGGCTGGGTATCAGTTCAAATTATTTAACATTAGGGGACAAAATCCTTAAAGCACACTATAAGAAAAAATGTTTAAACCATGGCCTCTCAGGGAGACTTCACACCCTCCTCCACTAGTGATCTATCTCTACTACATTTATTGGTATGACAACTTCCCTGACAATATATTCCCTAGCTTGGTCATTTGTTGATTATTTGAACAGCTGCCTGTTAGGCATGGCTTTTACCCCCATTATTCTGCATCAAAAACATGGATTATGTGAGGTTAAGTAACCATACAGGCTAACACCTCTAAGAGTTGTTACCCACTCCAGTGTGCATATTCACTCATAATAAACTCACTCTGTTTAAGGCAACACAATGCCTGCAACAGAAGTACGATACTCAAAATGTGGGTTGAGGTTGTGTAATAGCCATAGAGGGTTACTCGTGACTTTAGTCACCCTCCTTCAGAGTATATACTGTATCTAGCAATAGTAAAACAGAATTCAGATAAAACTCTATAATACACAGGACATTTGGGGTTTAGTTATGTCCATAAAGGGTTACTCAGATCAACTGACTACCGATTTGGTTAATGGGCTTTGGTGCAAAAAGTAACCTTTTAGGGCAGTAGTTCCCAAACATTCATTTTGTGGTTCCCCTAGACTAAATACAAAAACTAGGGTGCTCCATCTACATCTACATAAAAAGGAATTGCTCTAATGAGCATGCAGAGTAAGTGATAAAAATTAAATGTTGTAATGCCTACACATCCTGAATAAACAGTGACAGTTGAAACTGCATTTTTTCTACAAAGTAGGGTACCAGTATCGGTCAACATGGAAAAGGGTAAAGAAGAGAATTTTTCAAGTGAAATTATTATATTTTCTCGGTTAGATACAACTTGCAATGAAAGGCAGACAAAGCTGTAGCCAGATTGCTGATACTTGTAATGCATCTCATTTTTGTCCCCAAATTCCGTCGTGCTCTTGATTACGAAAAGTATCTGAGTAAGTTTGATTTACTGATCTTGCAAAGATTCACTACAACTATAATATTGCCCCAGAAAAACTTGTTTCCACCATCAGTGACTTCAGATAAGACTGCACCATGGACCACCTGAAACTGCACAGTGATCACCAATCTGAGAACTACTGCTCTTGGGGGTTGGCAGGGCATTTTGTCTAGCAGTTCATATAGTTAAATATTTCATTGGGGTATTTTTACAACAGGGATTCTGAATGCAAGAATATTCAAACAATGGGTTTTGTTGCAAAGCTGGCAATTAGGATTCAGTGAAATTTGGCTAAAGGTGGTTTAGATATGACTTAAATATCAGTATGTAGTTATTCTTCCAACTGAGCAATTCATGGCACTGTAACACAAGTACTTTTAATAGCAGTATATATCTGAAAATGCAAATTATATCTGCTACTTATGACTGTGATAGGGATGAATCATAAAACTGCCATTCATGACTTCAATAAATTACTACTGCCACTTATTACAGATAAAGCGGATATCACCCAACATGCCTGCCTCCAGCGATGTGTGGACAGTTATCTACAACCTGCCTTTATATCCGGTGATGTACACTGTGTTTGTCAGTCTTATTATTGGCACTGGTACAGAGTACACCAAAAATCAGGACATAATTATTTCATACTACTGTATATTCATTTATTCAGGGTAATGTACTTTAAAATTCTTGATGTAACCTGGTTATTACTGGTCTATCTTCACAATGAGTAGAGAAATAAAACCACTGCAACCATTTCTGAAATTTCTAAAAGCTGGAAACTCAATATAGCACCAACTTTTGCTCACTCTAATTTTGTCCATTATGTTCTTGGCATATAACATACTTGAACAAAGTTTTAACTTATATTCTCTGGAACACGAGATGGTTTGTTTGGTGGATAGCACTCATACTGAAAGGGTTTGCAAGACTGACACTGATTTATTCTTTCCATCACATATATTGGATAGTATAACTGTTTAAAAAAAAAAATACTCCAACTACCTCCAGCAAGAGGCAATTGTCCACAACCATCAAAGCCCTGTGTC
The DNA here is from genome assembly GCF_032717465.1 of Coenobita brevimanus. NCBI lineage: Eukaryota > Metazoa > Arthropoda > Malacostraca > Decapoda > Coenobitidae > Coenobita > Coenobita brevimanus. The sequence continues at coordinate 4,531,210 of NC_136980.1, read as the reverse complement.
CTGACTTTTGATCACCCTGTACAGTGATAGTTTTAAATTTTCTTGCAAGGTTTTAGCCCCTTCAGCTCTAATAATTTTTTTTCCAAAGCTTGAGCTTTGAAGGAGCTAACTGCCTGTAGTCTTGTTCCTAGCTTATCAGTCCAGTACAGCACTTACCACCCCATATGCAGTTTGAAACACAGGTAACTAGAAATTTTAGCAATGGTTTCTGTAACCGAGTGATAATGAATTAGAGTATCATGTGCTGTCACAAAACTTATATAAGGTCTCAAAAGCTGATCAATTGAAACTGCAGTCTTTTTAAACTGTTTTTGGGGTATCATGCAATCTGTACTAATTGTAAATAAACATAGGAATTGATTTGGAGAATGCTTTTTCATCTTCATAAACATTGTCATTGTATTACATGACTGCCATAAAGTTGGATACGCATGATGGGGATGAGGTAATGAAGTGGGAGAAGTACATGCTAGTTTGTAATGTGAGGGTGTGTGGTGGCAGTGAAAGTGTGTGATTTGGTAAGAAGCACTGGCAGAGAAGAGAGTTTGAAAGAAAAAAGTGATGGATGTAGTGGTGAAAGAAAGACAAAATGCTGGGAGGGAGTGATTCTGAAGATGAGACTGTAAAGATGAAAGCAGGTTAGTCTGTAAAGGAAATTGTCTGCTTGAAAAACTTTATCTGCCTGTCGGGTGGATGAGAGATTTAAAAGATTTGTGGCTCATTTAACCTGACAATGTTGTCTTTATGCCTGTTCTTGTGGATTTCCCCCATTCCAGTTTATTAGTGGAATATAAGGTTAGGGTCCTTGAATTTACAGAATAAATGAAAAGCGGTGGTTATATTGGCACATCAACTAGAGGCAAGCTGATGGAATAAGATTAGTATTCAAATAGTATGAACACAAGGATGAGAACTGAAGTAGAATGGGCACAGAGTCCAATGACATGAAACTGTGAGTGAACGAAGTGGTACATGACAATGTAAGAAGTCTGATACTGAGAAGGAAGTGAAACGAGGGAAGTGACATGGGGTTTGTGATACAAAACATACTGTATATGTAGGTCTCTAGGAAATATTAGATGACGGTATATACATCGCAACATTGTACAGCAGTGAATCCTGGACGATGCTACAGAAAAACTTGAGAAGTGAAACAAAGCAGCAAGTATGGAGGCATATACAGTAGCTCAATCAAATTGTACTGCACTTCAGTGTAGCACAGATAATGTTAGAGGGAAAAAACTGATAGCAAAGAAATGTTGTATGACTGTATGCTAAATAAAAAAATACATGCAGTGAAACAGGATGCTGATGAACAGGAATTATAATGGACATAATGAGTTGATACAAAAACAGAAAGGAATAGGTACTGTATGTCTGAAGTGTATGACCATACTGGTTACAACAATGATGCACAGCAGTAAAGTGTGGGTAATCCTTGAAGAATGTTAAGTGTGACAGGAAATAGGTGGTAGTAATGAATGGTATGCCAGTTCAAAGAGGATGACTGAACTAATCAGTGTAACAAAGAAGGAAAATTGCAAGGGTTTTGATAGCCATGGCAGGATGTGTGTGCATCAGTGATAAGAAAATGCTAATTCCACTAACAACTGGCATGGATAGGGTCCAAACAGTAAGAGGATACCATAAAAGTATAGTGCTACTGGATATTACTGTCCACTTTAACTTTGACTAATATTAACTCAGTGTTGAATATTACTGTAAGCTGTAAAAAGATTAACATGAGAATGATGGCCAAAGTACAATGGAAAGGATGCAATGATGCGGTACAGCACAGTACTGTCTTTTCTGCCACAGAGCTATAAAATTATTTACAAGTAAAAATGGAGTTATGGAAAAGATGAAAAGTCTTTATGCAGTATTATCCTTTTCTTCTACAGAGTTTTTTTAAAGCAAGCTAAAAATAAAAAACATAAAAATCAAAGTTAATGTGGACAAACAATAGCTACAATCCTTTAAAGTACAGGAGTCGAGGAGGGACACAGCTGAAAAGGCAGTGGAAAGCCACCTCAGAAGTGTACATGGAGTGACTAAGGGATAGGTGGATAAATGTTACTAAATGTGGAGATTATTCAAGGAAATGGATGACTGGAAATGGCTAAGCTTTATGGAGAGATGATATACTGTATAGGGAACTGGGAGATGAGAAAGACTTAGTGATAGAGATACCTGAGAAATATGCTGAGATCTGAGAAATACTGAATGTGTCTGAGTGAAGTGGATGTATGCCATAGTAATATGTAGCTGACCAGAAACAAGATGGGCAATATGTGGAAGGGTAGTGTCAAGGGAGGAGAGGACATTACAGAAAGGGGACACATGTCAGGAGGTCCTTTTCTTGTGACTAACCCCTTACAGGATACAGCACTAGGTAATACCGGCATCTCGTATAACTGTGCATAGTGACCATACTGTGTTTTCGAACCAGTCTGGTACATTTATCTACATGAGCTGCCTACCTGCCTGCCTCACTATTGCTGCCTGCCTCACTGTTGCTGCCTGCAGCTATCAACGTTACCTCCTTCACCATGTCTGCCTGCTTGCCTAACAGCTTACCAAAGGACACCCATTACTTCAGACTGAGTTTTTATCTACCATGACAACCCTGACATAAGCTAACATGACCTTAACCCAACCTTGACCTGACCTGATCTAAACCTGACTTGGCCTACTCTGACCTGACTTTAGTTCCTCTCTCCATCGCTGTACCTCAGCAATAAATAAAAACTGTTTCACTTGTCATCGTATAATTCCTAACCTCATCGTTAAAACTGTCTAAACATAGGAAGAATAAGTTGCATCCACTGGAAAAAAAAAAAAAAAAAAAAAAAAAAAAAAAAAAAAAATGAGCATAAATACAGTACTGTATATCAAAAAATGAAATCACAAAATGGAAAAACTTAGTGTATGAAACTCGGCAAAGCATTGTAAATGCGTATGATCAAAGGAAAAAACAAAGCATAAAATGAAACAAAATTAACAATAACAAACTAACTAGTGTAAACTGACCAATAGGTTAGTATCGAACCCATGGTGAATTAATATGGTACAATGGGAAAAAAAAACGTACTGGACAAGCTACGCACATGCAAACTGTCAGAACAGATGAATGAAACCCAAAACAATAGACTGAACAGAAAACTGAAAACCACAAAGGCCAAAAAGCACAAAAGAAAAGCGGAAAAGCACAAAAGCGGAAGAAGCACGAAAGCGGAAAAAGCACGAAAGCGGAAAACTCACAAAAGCGAAAAATAAAATATGAAAGCTGACTTGCACATTGGAACAAAAGGGGAGGAGAATGTAGTAGTAGTGTATTTTAGATAAGAGGAAGCAAGTTTTTTTTTTTAAGGGAGTGGGGGGGGGGTAAGACTTGTTGAAGGGTTTGTGACTGGCGGGTTTGTGGAAGGGTCTGATGTATTGTGGGTGGGTGGGGGGGGTTGTGGAGCAGTCTGATGTATTGTTGGGGTTTGTGAAATTGTGTGGGCTTTGCGGAGGTTTGTGATGTACTGTGGGGAGGTTTGAGGAGGACTTTGTGACATTACTATGATCTGAGAGGAGAGCTTTTTTTTTATTTTATTTTTTTTTTTTGGGGGGGTGTAACTGCATATATGAGCATATTTTTTTATGGCATTTTTGTTCGATGGCATTCTAGGCTTTTTTTTTAATTTTATTTTTTGGGGGGTGAGGGAGCAAAAGTGTACCGCAATCCCTTGGGGGAGGGAGGAACTGTGAAGGGATTGTATAATAATGGCACATCAATTACAAAGCTTAGTATTTACTGAAGGACTGAAACTGTCACATAATCAGCTTAAGCCAATGTCTATCTTGTCAAATACTAATCTTTCATAACTTAATGAGATGCTCTAATTTATGCTAATATATCTACAAATACATTCAGTACAGTACTAAGTATATACCATATGCAGGGTGGTGCACATATAATTAATCTTGGACTGCTGTGAGAACTCCATATATTTTGGGCTAACTGTAAAATCCCTAATCAACCATGCAATCACTGGATGTATGCAGACTCTATAAGATATGAAAGGCTATGTGCAACTTAAAATGATACAGGACTGACACAGGTAACATTTGAACATGTTTCCCGTGCAACATAAACTGCGATCATACATGACCCACCCTGTATATTATACATGACTCAAATAAGTAGCTATTTATTGATTGCCAAGTCCACTAACAGAAGAACTTAAGCTTCCACAGTTACCCTTAATGCTGATTTGCCAGTTTCCCCAGATTTATGTAATAAGCTGAATGGAAAATTTAGAACACATATGGCTTAAAATAAGAACTCTAAATCTGTTCACAAACTGTCCCAGAAGATACCTAACTTAAGTCACCATACCTTCCAGGGTGTGTGGATCTTGGCTGGCGTGTACCACCACATCACCACTGTCAAGTGCTGTCATTGTTGTCACCACCACCACCTATACGGGAAAGAGAGAGCCTGTCTGTTGAAGCTGGAAAAGATGCTGCCACCACCTACCACACCCACCACACATCAGGAGGGGGAGAGCCTGACAATGGGAGTTGGATGAATAAAACCATCTACTGCCACCATCACAACCACCAGTGAAGGGAAGGAGAGAGCCTGCCTGTTGATAAAGAAATAAAAGATACCTCACCAATGTTAATCAAAACCTTTCAACACATGACCAGACTTCAGTGAACAATGGCTCACTCCAACCACCCTAATGTGCTGTAAAACTACCAATAAAAAAATACAAGATTTGTTTAACCTTCATTAACCTCTTCACTATGATGACATCCTTCATTACTGCTATTCCTTACTATTTTATTCAGCTATTGATAACAGGAGGGTTCAGATACTCTAAATTTCTTTCATGGTAAAGATCGTCCTTCATTTTTTGTGTTTATACCTTAATGGACGGATGGCTGTATTTTGAGCGAAAAATCGACCAAAATGGTGAAAACGAGTTAAGCGCTCTGAAAATGAACAAACATTTCTGGAATAGTTTCCAGGCGCGTCTGGGGTGGTACGCATAATATTTAAATGTTTATGCGTAGTTTAAAGGTTCCGCTGTAAACAAGCCACCCCCCCCCTCCACGTGGTGCTCCAAATGACTTGACTATGTCCCATGATTTTTCGGCATTTTTTTGCGATTTTTTTTAGGGTTTTTGTAAATATTTATGCTAGAGGTGTCTGGCAGCTTCTTGGTTAGCAGCTGTGAGCTCGGCTGGCTCTATCGATTCAGTCAGTGTGCAACAAGTGGTTGGAGGGGGTGGGGAGGCTGCTTGTACGCGAGTTTTTCCCCGTGTTTTCTGCTTTGCTGCTGCTTGTATGTTCTTCCTGGGAACATCTACATCATGCCAAAAGCTAACAAGAGAAAAGCTGCATCGGTGAAGTATGCAAAGATTGCTAGAAGAGCGTTGGCAGAGGCAAGGAGGGTAAAACGTGAGCAGACCGCCGCCGCCATCACCAGTGATGAAACACATGGCGACACGTCCACCACCACCACCACCACCACTAAACCACAATCGAGTTATCAGAAAAGATCATCATTTATTACGGAACATGAAGAAAGACCAGACACTACTGAAGTGACGAAGATAATTGTTGATGAGAAATATATAGAACATATAGTGAAGAATGTGTTGTGTCCCGAATGTGCCACTCCACGAGTTACAGTGAAATTTATCCATCACCAAATTGATACTTACATGCTAGTGCAGTGTGAGTGTGGTCATGTGGTGCTTGACACACCGAAAACAGTGAAAACGAAAAATTACCATCCTCTTACTCAGTTATTAGTTTACTGTATGATGCTTTTAGGTGTGGGTTATGATGGTGTCAATAAAGTCGTGTCATTCTTGGGTTTGAAGACATTCACACAGAAAACCTTCATACGCTATGCAAAGCACATAACAGAAACTGCTGTAGCTAAAGCAAAAAGTGTTTTAGATGTGAGTAGGAGAGCTGTGTAAGAAAGAAATGCAGAACTGAATGATTGTGTGGACGGAGATGTGAAGTGTGACGTTTCATTTGATGGATCTTGGCACAGGAGGGGACACAAGTCAAATTTTGGAGTTGGTGCAGTCATTGATGTAAACACGGGACTGATAGTGGACTATGAAATATGCAGCAAGCTTTGTTCTCAGTGTGTTGGTAAGATAAAGCAAGTGAAAAACGCAAAGATGACAGAGGCCGAGGATGAGATGTGGATGGATGAGCACCGCCCTCATTGTGAGAAAAATTATGAAGGTTCATCTAGAGGAATGGAGGCTGCTGCAGCTGTGAAGATATGGGGAAGGTCAAAAGAACACAGTTTGCTGTACACATCATTTGTCTCCGATGGCGACAGTACAGCCTTCCTCTCTGTACAAAAAGTGAATGACGGTAAAGGACCCTATGGTGATGCATGTGAGATTATCAAGGTAGAATGTGTAAATCATGTTGCTAAACGGCTTGGCACTGCCCTAAGGAACTTGAAAAAGGCTTCAGGGAAGAAAGGAAAAGGTTCTTTTGGAGGAAGAAACGAACTGACAGCTGTAGTAATCGATAATCTGCAGTATTACTATCAACTTAGCCTGGGTAGAAAAATTGGGACATGTGCTAGTGAAATGAGGGATGAAATTCTTTCTACATTTTATCACTGCACATCTACAGACTTAGATCCCAAGCATGACAAGTGTCCTAAAGGTGAAACATCTTGGTGTTTTTATAACAAGAGTATTGCAAAGGGAGAAACACCAGAGTCCCACTCCAAATTGAAGGTATTTTTCCATCTGAACAAGGAGCAAGAGGAAGAGGTTGAAGCTATATATCAACGTCTTACAACAGATGAAATAATGACACGGTGTATTAAAGGATTAACACAAAACAGAAATGAACATTTGCACTCACGGATCTGGAAAATGTCTCCCAAAATCAAGTCAACTTCGAGGAGGATTGTGGAGTTTGCGACTGCAACCGCTGTGAGTGATTATAATGCTGGCTACATTGCGAGTTGTCTGGTAGAAGATTTTGGCATCAAACTCACAACATCCATGTACACGTACCTCAAGAACAGGGAAGCAAGATTGGACACTCCATACAAAAGGAAAAGGAGGAACAGCAGACTCAAGAAGGATCTGGAGTATTCTGCTGGTTCATTCTGAGACCCCAGTCGCTGCAAGAAAAGCTTGTTTTTCTCAAATGTAAGTTATTCATCTTTAAAGTGTAACTGTATCCTTAGTTTTCATGATATTTACTTCATTTTTTGTGTGTGTGTGTTTGTCAAGAAATTTTCTTCAATCGCAAGAATAATTTTTATAAATAACATATCTTAAATATTATTATTTAAATGCACGGATGCAGATTTTTCACCACTGAAAAACCTTTAAGTTTTATATTGTTTTCTCAGCAAAAAATCCTTATTTCGAAAGATTTTCCTCTTGGAATAATTAATCAGTGAATAAGTTATCCACTGATAATTTGCAAATGTCAATATATTAATTTATTACCAAGAAGAAGTCGTCCAAAATAGGCCTAATTTCAAGCATTTTTCAAATTTTAATTTTTTTTCTCCTCTATTTCATATATCGCCTCAACACACTCTACACACGTAAGTACTGTAGGTATCACACCACTTAGTAAAATTTCATTAAAATTAGCCCATTATTTCATTATCCATAACGAATACAGCCACCCCACCACCCGAGGAGGAGATAACGGTCAGGTTAGTGACCCGGGACAAGAGGGTCATCCGACCACCACTGACCTGGGCCCCTTCTCCCCGCAACTACCTCAACACCAGGTGAGTCCAGACCCGCAACAAGTTACCTCGACAGCAGTGGGGTGGGACTGATACGTCAGTCCCTCGTAGTCTTGTGGTGATGACCACAACTTCACCCCAACGGGACAGGAGGTCCCTAGGTGAGCCACGGAGTGTTTACACCTACTGCCACCGCGAGCCACTGGGAAGTACCTTCCTCTGCCGCAGTAACCCAGGTGAGCCACGAGGGGCTTGTATCCTCTGCCACAGTGAGCCACGAGGGCGTAATACCCTCTGCCACAATCAGGACAGGAGGTCCTTTGACGAGGGAAGAGAGCCCTCTATAACAAATAGGGCAGGAGGCCCAATAGTGGATTGTACGGGGCTCACGCCCCTAGCCACTCTAAGGGTAAGAGACCCTCACACACCGCCACAAGTGGGTCCCAGGACCGATCAACCTGGTGCCACGGCAATTGTAAAGACAAGAGAGAGAGTCGCCTCTGTGCTACCCTCCACGAGTGCAAGAGAGACCACGGCCTCCGTGTGTCCTCTGGAGCCAGCTAACTCCTGCAGGAGTAGCCGGACACCACCCGGGGGAGTTACCCCTAAAGTGTCACCTGAACAGAGGCCTGGTCCCAGTCGGGACCTACCTCCTACCCCCGGGAAATTCTTGTCTTCCCCAGGTACCAGCGGGAGACGAGGCCGCAGCCCACACCTGACGGCGCGTCCCCCAGTAGACCTCCGCAGTCCTCGGACCCCTAGGCGAGCCCGGCAACCCGTCGACGCCGACCTCCCCCTGCCGCAGACCCTACGACGTCAGGCCCGTCTGCTACACCTGTTTGGCCCCAGTCCCTAGGGCCAACACAGACAGGCCTCCCTTCACAGTGACCAGAGGAGGGCCTACAACAGGTCGAGACCCCAGGCAAGAGGGTCTCCCTGCACCGTGACCAGAGGAGGGTCTTCAACAGGTCGAGACCCCAGGCAAGAGGGTCTCCCTGCACCGTGACCAGAGTGAGGACCTACACCTTACAGTGACAAAGTGATATCGCCCCAGAAACTCGGGCAAGAATAGTGACTTTCCCTTTCCTGTAGTGATCCAGTGACAGAGTGAACCAGCGGGATTACACCTAAAAGTGTCCGTAAATACCTTCCCCTAGCAAAGACTATAAGTTCCGGGTTCACCCGACCAGTTTTATCCCAAAGTCCCATCTAGAGTAGTCTCCCCCCTTGTCAGTGTACGCGCGGGCGAGAGTTGCCGCGCCGAGCCTAAACAGTGAACTCTAGTGCTCTACCTCCCTTGTTAATTTATAGTAATAATCCCTCCTCGGCTCATCAAGCCCAGACATCTCTATTGCCCCGACACGCTAAGACCTTTTGGACTTTGATGCAAGTGAATCCCATCCACTTACGGACTCTTAATCTATTATAAAGCATAATTAAGGAAGGTGTGAATATCCCATATTACACTAACGTAACTCTGTATATCTGTATCCTCTGTTTATAATACCATCCTATGTGATATTGTTAAGGTGTTGTAATTAAGGTAATAGATGTGTTAAAGGTGGACTGCCTAGTTTTTATGTCCTGTTCCCTTGTTAGTGCATTACTTCCGGTCCGGAAAGAGGACCCCGCTCAGTAGCTATTATAGTGTCTAGTACGAGGAGTCGGCCTAAAAACACTCAGCATAACAAGTGGTAAGTTATTTACATATATGATTATACAGAAAGTGAATAAAGATATAATCTTTATCTTCAAAGTTGGGAGACATAGCAGTTCACTTGTAACCTATTCACGTTGTTTAGTAGACTGTGAAAAACTCAAGTCACCAGGTTGATCATGTATTGTCCTGATTTCAAAAATATTTACCGGAGGGGGCTTACAGCACCCAGCATTTCTCGCCTCCCCCCATACCCCACCTGCTTGGAGGACGGCAGCTGTCAAAAGTGGTGATCCCCAAGTATACTGGCTTATTTCGAACACTGCTGTGTGGTAGTGTTCAGTGGAAGGTAAGGAGGGAAGGGTTCGACCATGAAAAAAAAAAAAAAAGTAAGGTCAAAATCATGGAAAAAGGTCAAAGGTCGTTTTTTTTTTTTTTTTTTTGGCGAATCTGATCCTGAGTTGGTGGATGAGGGCAGAGAGTCAGGCATGATTGAAAACGATTAGCAATCAGTCGAAGGTCATGGTAACAGGGCATATTCAAATGTTCGTCCATCAGACCATTTGTAGTGCGTGGGTATTGGACTCTCAGTTTAATCCTTCTTTTTAATTGGATTTCATTTTGCAAGAAGTGGAGACAGGAAGCAGACAGGGAAAAGTTCAGTACTCCCTTTCCCCTGTCTTTCCTGTAAGTTAAAGCAAATTATGCAGCTTCCATCGTAACCAAAATATGCATTCATAGGCATATAAAATTCATGTCCTGCTGACGAAAATATAACACAGAGTCCGGGCCCAATTTCCCTGTTATTTTGACACTAGAGGTGCCGCCCGCTCCCCTCTCCTGTTATTAGTACTTTAGGTATGTCTCGAGAGTGGATCAAGTATACAAAGCCGTAGAGAAAGCGTTAGGTCCGTGGGAGGAGGCAAGATAATCTACTTTGAGGTAAATTAACTGTTTTATGGGCATAACCTACCTCACTCACGTATGAGGGGAAGAGAGCACTAGAAACCATCACGCCGGGAGAATACTGGTTCTCCGAAATAGCTGCGGTACTTCTTCAGGAACTTTGATTGTTACATAAGCTATTGGTTTTAAACCTTGTAGATTTCGTTATAAACTCTCCCTCGACTTTTCTACCACCTATGGTTAAATCGGCAAAAAACTATTCAGTAGCAAAAGAATATTCAGTATTCCTCTCTCTCACTCTCTCTCTCTCTCTCTCTATACTCGTATATATAGTGGCCGGAGCTATTCTCACCCCAGCCGAGAGAATAGTTCCTGCCCCAGCATAACGAGCTTCTGTAGGCTTTGTTTCTAAGCTGAAACCTGGTAGATTATGTCATGAACCGTCCCTAGACCGATGTGCTTTTTTTCAGCCATAGGACGAAGGAAAAGGGACAAGACAATGTTAACTTTGATCTTTCCTTGTAGGCTTTACCTTTAAGCTGTTGGTCTGAAACCTCGTGGATTTCATCATGAAGTCTCCTTTGACCTTTTCACGATTTTTGGTTATTATTATTTTTTTTTTGTGCCAATTACTATTCGTACTGCAGCCGTGAGAATAGTTCCGGCCCCTATATAACGAGCCTGCCCTGTAGGATTTACCTCTCAGTTATTTCCCTGAAAACCTCATACATTTTGTCATTAGTCGCCCTTCGACCCCTCTGCCATATTTGGTTGACATTGGATAAAAACCTGCGCTTATTGAGGGTCGGAACTATTTTCGTGGCTACCGTGAGAATAGTTTTGTCCCCTATATGACGAGACGTTTTTATCCGATTTGAACGAAATTAGTGTTAAGGAGTAGCCCATGACCAAACCTATAATCTCAGAGCAGTAACATTAAAGTGAAAGTCACAGGACATGGTCAACTCTGAGACTGTCTTGTAGGCTTAACATTTAAGCTGTTGCACTGAAATCTCGTACATTTTGTCGTGAGGTGGCCTTCCACCATTGGACCAAATATGTTTAATTCCACGTTCCATACCTTTTTCATTGAGAAGGGCAGCCACTTTTGTCGGCTACATTTGTTGGATAAAACAACACACACACACACACACACACACACATAGGCAACTAAAGCCCTTAAAAACCGCTACAATCTTTACGTGTGTATGTGTGTGTGTGTTCTCACCTAATTGTAGGTGTGTTCTCACCTACAATTAGGTGAGAACACACACACATCTAGAAGAACACAGTATGATAACAGAAAGACAGTTTGGCTTCAGAAAAGGAAAATCATGTGTTACTAATCTGTTGAGCTATTATGACAGAGTAACAAACACAATACAGGAAAGGGAAGGATGGGTGGACAGTATCTATTTAGATTTCAAGAAAGCTTTTGACACAGTACCACACCAAAGACTTTTATGGAAGCTGTACCATCAAGGAGGAATTCGAGGCAAACTGTTTTGTTGGATGCAAGACTTTCTCATAAAAAGAGAAATGAGGACAGTACTAAGAGGAAACTACTCATCATGGAAAGAAGTGACTAGTGGAGTACCACAGGGTTCGGTGCTGGCACCAATCATGTTTCTAGTGTACATAAATGATATAAACAGTAACACTGGAAATGACAGCTATCTGAATATGTTTGCAGATGATGCAAAAATACAAAGGAGAATTACTAGCACAGACTCTTGTAGGGAGCTACAAGAATTCAATAAACTTCATGAATGGAGTAGTACATGGCAAATGGAATTCAATGTGGACAGGTGTCATGTAATCAAGTTTGGTAAAAGTGGAAAAAGACCTGATTGGGATTATAAGTTAGGAAATAAAACCCTATACACATCAGAAAGAAAGACCTAGGTGTGATTATCAATAACAGACTATCTCCGGCTGACCACATCAGCGAGAAGGTACGGAACATGTATACACTGCTTGCAAATATGAGAATAGCATTCACATACATAAATGAAAACATGCTAAGAAGGATAATAACATCATTCATTAGACCAACCCTGGAATATGCATCAATAGTCTGGAGTCCTCATCTCAAAAAGCATATAGACAAGATTGAAAAAGTTCAAAGGGCCGCTACAAGATGGATACCAAGCTTAAGGGATCTAAGCTACGAAGAAAGACTAAATAAACTGAATCTACCAACACTACAGGAGAGAAGGAAAAGAGGTGACATGATAATGCTATATAAGTGCATATCAGGAAAGGAGAAAATAGACATAAATGATTACTTAACATATGGAGAAGCATCAGCAAGAGGACACTGCAAAAAACTGCATAAGAAGAGAGGTGATAAAGACGTAAGGAAATTCAGTTTCCCAAACAGAGCAATTGATCAATGGAATGCACTACCGAATGAAATAGTGTGTGCCAAAACAATTCACAAATTTAAGGATATGTACGATAAATATGGTCTAAGACACGGGACAATACGAGCTTGACTCATTCCTGTAAAGATACAATTAGGTAAGAACATACACACGTAAAGATTGTAGCGGTTTTTAAGGGCTTTAGTTGCCTATGTGTAGCTTTTTAGGTATGTGAATTGTTTTTCCGAAGTATAGCGCTTTAGCAAATGAGGTAGTTAGCTACTGTCCTCGATACTCACAATGGGGATTATATTAAACTCAGCCTGGGATAGTGAGGAGTGTATTAACAAGTCATCAACACTGCATCAAACACATTCACAGGACCGTGACTACATTATTGAGAGGAGGGAGCTAGGATACGTAAACTCAGTAGTTTGTGTCAGGTAGTTATATAAATGCTTTAGTATATTCATGGTCTGTGTGTGTGTGTGTGTGTGTGTGTGTGTGTAGCCAGACAGCCGCGGGCCGGTGGGGGCACGGCTGCAAACTGTGCCGTCGTGGTCAGGACTCTCAGGAGTCGACTGGGCAAGGAGAAGGACGCCTCTTGGATTTTTTATGTGCCTGCCAGCCAAGCCAAGTCTTGGTGCCTTGCGCCTAGGCGGGAACTGATTAAATTAGACACGTCTCCAAAGTCCACACTTGTAACGTCGTTTGGCTGTCCTGGTCCTAGCCACAACCTCTTTAGACCTTGGTCCTAGCTGTGACTGGCTACGTCATGGGCAACGATCGTAGCTTGGCGTGGTGGTTTTAGGAGGGCACTAGGGTCGTAGGCCTGCCTGCCTCGGTGGTGCAAAGTGAGGAGGCAGTGAGGTTATCATGTGTGGAAGTGATACACACACACACACACACACACACACACACATTGTATTTCTTTCATTATTGTGAAGATGGCTCCTTTTTGTTTAGTAATGAAGAAGGATCAGTGGTATTAAAAACAATAAAAAAAAATGAAGTTCCTTTAGGCTCGTAGCTTTCATAACATTAAAGTTTTGTTATTGTCGGGGTCGCTTGGTCTCAGCGCTGTTGGATTTACCTGACTTCGGGTGAATATGCAAGTTAGGAGCAGCTTTGGTAGATATATTTGGATTTTTTTTTTTATAGATGATGATCGGCGTTGTAGGTTTTACATGATTTCGGGTGAATATGCAAGTTAGGAGCAACTGTGGTAAATATATTTGGATTTTTTTTTTTTTTTAGTTGACATTCGTTATTTACACGTAAATGTTATTGAAAGTGGTATATGTCTACAACACAGCGGTGGATGACTGGTGAAATAAATTGACGGCCATAACAAATCTTGGGTTAAGAATAAAATAATGTATGGCTTTAACCCTTTCAGTTCGGTGATGTTGCAGCTGTTGTTGTTTGCCTGGGAGATTTCTTTTTTCTAGAGTAGGTAGGTAGAGCCTTCATCAGCCTATTTACCACAAGCTTTTTCCTCTAAACTTAATAAAATCGTTTGGTTATAAGATTTAAGTAGTATGTCATTGGACTGAGGGAATCGAACCACACAGTTAATCTTGTTACTGGTCTGGTAAATGGAAAGAATTCTGTATCATTTATTCTCATCTGATAAAGATTCTTAACCCCTACTCAGTTTAGTTGATGGCCAAATGTCAGTTTAGGGGGAAAATCTGACTAGTAACCAGGGAAACATTCTTATTACAATGGCTCATCAAATTCCATTCAGTTGTGACTTAGTAGTTGGGTTGCAGAAATGGCTTAATTACATCTGGTGAAAACAAACAAACTGTAGGCTAATGCAGTTTATGTGTATATAACAGTTTGAGAGTTCCTACTCATACATGAGAGTCCCTACTCATGCATGCAGTTTTTGAATTTCTTTGGTGCCTATTGTGCCTCACATTTGACACCTGAAGCTTAACTCTGTTGGTTGGTCTGTCTAAGTATTTACAGAAATAAGTTCATTCAGTATTGAATGAACTTATTTGGCCATCCTTCAAGGACTCCACAACACCATTCTTACCCGGTAATTAGATTCACTGGCTTTTAATAAAGGCCAGGAGTGAGTTTAATTTATGTTCAGTGACCCTGTAGGCTCTTCAGTTTGATGAACCTTGACTGATGATGTGACAGTAGAGCTCATGAGTTGGAACATGCATTACAGTTATTACATAAGCACTACAAGGGGTAGGGTGGTCTCCTGCTCTCAGATAATTTGCACTCCAGTCAGGCCTTGGTATATATCAGTTTGGTATGTGATAGTGTGATAGAATGATGAAGTGAAAGTTCATCCCTGTTTCGCGACAGCAATGGGGAAATTTGCTTATCCATCCATCCATCGATCATCCAATCCTACGTTGCCCCATGAGGAGCGTAGGAGCCCGGGGCTAGGCAGTTGGTCCTGACATTTAAGATGAGAGTGACCAGCCTCACTCATCCCTGAGTGGCATTACATGAGCAATAAACCCCAACCACTCCTTGGATATAAACCTTCACCGGCTCAATCCGATTGGAGCGCAATAATTACCCACTGAACCACCAGGCGCCAAAATTTGGTTATATGATTACCACCCAGCGTAGTAAATGGTTTCCCAGTGTACAGGAAACCATTTGGCTTGTCACTCAGTGTAGAGTCACCCACTGGCAGAAGGAAGAGGAAAGAATGAAGGAAAGAAAGACAGAAGAGGGAGTGTAAAGTCACCCATAGGCAGAAGGACGAGGAAAGACTGAAGGAAAGAAAGACAGAAGAGGATGGAAGGAATGAAGGATGGAGGAGAGGAAAGGGCAGACATCCGAGAGCAGCACTACATCGAGTGAGTGGATGGTGAGCGGCCCCACCTACCACTAATACAGTATGATAATTGTGGTGGCTGTGAGTGATAGTCATGTGTGTACACAGTGCTCCCAGGCAAGTTGATAGTCATATTTTTGAGTCAGTATGGCCATCCAGTGTTGATATTCACTGTTTCATCCCTTTTGTTCTGTTTCATCCTTCCAAGATCACTGAAACACCATTTCAATTGCCAAATAATGGAGCAGGTGTGCAGCGAATGATGCAGTGTGCAATATCAATTGGAGTGATAACTTTTTTAGTGTAATATGGAAAGCAGGTCTGACATGAATGCTACCCCAATGGAAAGCATTGTGCTACTGATGACACCGAGGGTAAGCCTAGAAAGATAATTTTTAAATTTTTATTTCAGGTTATGTGGTCCTTGGCCCCTTCCATATCCCTACTGAACCCATGTTATGTCAGCCTTGGTGTAGGACAAACCATTATGTGATAAGGTTTCACTTGATGTAATTCCATCATAGTCCGAGGTGTGACTGTGTGGTAGCCTGTCTTCTGGCCCGTATGCTCTAAAGGGGTCAGAATGGGATTAAGGTATCCACCTTAATGCCTCTGGCTCGTTCAGCCCTTAGATATCTCTTTGAAACTGAGCGAGGTATAGTAGTCTGATGGTTGTATGCTGTGTTTGGATCTGAATTCCCAAGAAGTGGCAGGAGGTTTGTTGATCATGTTATGCCACCAGGTGCATGCTTATCATATTCTTAACCTCTTCAGTCAGTTGACATTTTATTTATTTATTTATTTATTTATCATAATTATTACTATTAAGCAATGTTGGGTCTAGTTAGTACTTGGATGGGTGACCGCCTGGGAACACCAGATGCTGTTGGCATCCCTACGTTGTCAAGTGGGGTTGGTGGAGGATTAGTGCCCCTCCCTGTAAAACAATTAACTCTAAGCCCTTGGCCACCCCGTCTGGGATACATGGTGTCTGGCAATGAATGAATGATGAAATTATTATTGTTGTTATTATGTGCTAGAGGTGGGGCTGGAGCTAGCTTTGTGGCTGGAGTGAGGAGTGGTTGGAAGAAGTTCAGGGAGCTGTTGCTTCTCCTGACATGAGAGGGCTCTCCCTCCATGCTAAGGGATCTTTGTATGAGGCATGTACAGTCAAGTCGCCTAAGGCGTGGCTAGTTGTTTCTGGGCCAAGCCCGTGCCATAGCAAACCATGCCATACACATAACTAAACCTATGGGAAAAATGGAATTTGGTTCTGGACGTTCTCCCAAAGTCCCCCTTTTTACACAGGCACACAATCAAGCAATCAGTCAGTGTATGTATTACACACAAATTAAACACTAAACAATAAATAATAAAGGGCTTTAAGGGCATAAAATACTGAACGTACCTAACTCCAACGACGATAGTGCTAAAGTGGAAGGGGTAGGGTTGGGGTTCCGAGGCAAGAGGCGCGTTTCATATCTTGCCGCGCCCCCACGCCATAGATATTTTATGCGTGTGGTTCATTTTTTTTGGTTCTGGCACCTTGCCGTGTCTTAGAAAACCGCAGCATAGAAGTCCGTGCCATAAGCGACTTGGCTGTGTTAGGGGTTTAATGCAGTATGGTAGTGAGAACCTGGACAGTAAAGGAAGAGGAAATGATTGTGAAAGTGAATAGGTGGATATGCAGTGCATCCTTGAATGAGAGGCCTGAGGGGGCTAGGTTTACGATGGAAGAGTTAAGAGGAAGGATGGGACTGGAGTGTCTCAGTGTTGTGATGAGGAGAGGTAGATTGAGATGGTTTCAGCATGTGAAGATGGGGGATGACAACTGGGTGTGGAAGGTGAGAAGTGTGAATGTTGGGGATAGAACTGCAAGAGGCTGACTGAAAAAGACCAGGGATGAGGTTGTGGAGTGTGACCTCAGGGGTAAGGGACTGAAAAGGGAGGTGGCCGGAGATCGAGCAGTATGGAGAGCTGCCATAAAGTTACCAAGGCCGACGCATGCAAACATGTTTAAACCTTTATTAATGAAATTAAATGAAACGATACCACTTCCACACAGTTTTTTTCAGCTTAAGAATTACATATTGTAGTAAAGGAGTTATTGAAGATGCTATCTAACTGCTCCAGTTTGAAAAGCCTATCCCAAGCTGGATAAAATATAACAGTACCATACCAAGAATAGAATAGAAATTGCTTTGTCTGGCTGAAGGAGTTAAATGTTCTTGACTGGTATTGTAACCTCTGGCCTCAGCATTTTCAAAGTGTTCCTATGGATTGGACCCTCTGTTACCCTCTCTGTATATACAGTGTTTATAATAAGTTTCTGAATCCACTTCCTGTTGGATATTTGAAGTAAGCCAGCCAGCCATTATTACACTATCAGGAGTGTCATGGCTTGGGGCGATGCCTTTCTGGTCATTCAGTGATCAGCCACTCACTCTTGAAGAGTAGTATTTGAGCAGTTAATCTCAGAACCTGTACAGACCACATCCAGTTGGAGCAACTTAATCACTAGACCATGTGGTATCCATTTGTTGGTTGCACTTTTAAAAATTGAAGAAGTAAAAGTTTCATGTTTTCTTTTTGTTTAAGGTTATGAAGGTGTGAGATGGTAATGCAGAAGTCTGGCATCCATATAAGTGTATCAGAATGTGATAAAGAAGCCCCAGATGAGTATCCAGATACTGAACTGTCTCAAAAGGCCATCACACACACTCATGGCAGGTAGGTCAGTGATGGTACAGTATGGTACTTTATAGTAGAGAGAGAGAGAGAGAGAGAGAGAGAGAGAGAGAGAGAATGCCCAAGCAGTTGAAGGTTATTTACTGGATTTTTCATTCACCACCTTCCATACAGCATTTATTTTATTATTGTTACTGCCATACTATTTTCTTCAGCTTAGGAAGGGTGTCAGAGTCAGTGGAAACATAAAATTTATTGTAAAACATTTTTTACTGTTGTTTCCAAAATAGTTTATTAGGAAGTAAGTTCCAGCAATCTAAGTAAAATTTTATTATCTCATAAGCTGCATCCAGGTACACCATGTGTCTGTGTGTATTTTTGCAAGTATTTTTTCCCCATTTTATTTACAGTACCCTCGCGTCCAACACGGTAATATTGTTATGCATGGGTCCCGTGTTGGACTAAAAACGTGTTGGACAAACAACAGAGCTTATGGGGAAAAATGAATTATGTCAGCAACCCTAGGAAAAGTCACCCTAAATACCTACCATATACCTATACATATATTGGTACTACTGTAATTATAATAAATGATACTGTACTATGAATGATAACTAACCTTTTAGGATAATGTTGGTGGGCTTGCTGGGAATGGAAGGTGATATCCGAGACTGTAGGTAGTCCTACTGGGTCCCTGGAGGATGGCTGCTGGCATCACTAGCGGGTAATGGCTTCTGCTCCTCCTCAACCTCCCTCATAAATCCTTTGAAATTCCTCTCCCCTTTCTTCTGCCGCTCGATGAATTCTAGCTTGGTGGCCTGAGGGAGGTGCCACTGCTCCTTGGGGTTCTCAGAAGGCTTCCTAGGCATCGTGAGCAGGGTAAAATGCAGTAGCAAGGGCAGAAAAGAATGCAAATTATGCAACTGAGTGGTGCTGTGGCGAGAGAAATTTAAACAAAACATCACGTGAGAGCAGAAGCGTTTTTCATTGGGCGATATCACGATCTCGTCACGATAGCAGGCTGGGGAGGCTACTTGATCGGAAGTTTTGATTGGCTGTCAGTGTCACGGGAACATCCAGTATGACCGTGTTGGACCAGGGGTGATCGTGCTAGAGGCGAACTCTGCGGATTTCGCCCACTTCTCGGAGCTCCATCAGTGTATGCTCACGCACCCGTTTTACAGTACTTAAATCATATGAAATCGTACTAATTTTTTGCTCTCCGTGCTGGACGTGAATTGTGCTGGACAAATGCGTGTTGGATGCGAGGGTACTGTACATAATGCTGTTTTACCAACATATAAATTACCTACATATTAAATCATGAAGCAGTAGCATTTGCACTAAGATTTGTTTGCAATTGCCAGGTTACAAGAGAGCTCATCATGCAGTTAATATACTGTATAGAAATATACTTAATGTTTTATCAGTAAAGGTATCTGTTTTGGTATCTTTGACAATGAGCTCTAAATAATCTCAGCTGTTGAAAATTGTGCATGATACTTTGAGTGAATTTGTGAATCTGGAAATGTCTGTCATGTCACAGCCATGGGAGAAAAGTTTTTGGGTGGCCATTGTGTTAAGGAGAATATTATACCATACATGTATGATAATGCAAAGACATTTTTTTAAAACTGTACAGTAGACACTCCAGCCATTATTACCTATGATAAATCAGTTACCAGAGCTCCAGATTTGCTGCAGGTTTACCAGCACATAACACTACAGCATTCTCAGTATAGGAAATGGGACCCGAGTGATACCATATGGAAAGGTCTTGAATACAGTAAGACCTCTCTATAATGGACTAATTGGGGCCCAAACCATTCCGAAAAATACGAAATTCCGATAAAAGCGACACCTGGACTTTTTCTGATATATCAGACATTAGTCCAGATCGCATGAACAGTTTTTAAACAGTTTTAACTACCATTGTGGTACCATATTGTGTTATAACTTCACTACAGTACTCAAATGGTATAATATATATAATAATACTGTACTGTACACTGGTAAACATGTTTTTTATTTACCTTATTGTGGTGAACACAGCTGAAGTGGTCAGGCAGTCCGGACTGCTTCTGGCTTCATCGAACTTTTTCCGACATACATCAATTTTGTCCGGTAGCTCCTTGAGTCCAATAAAAGCGAATTCTGGACTATTGAAGTCCGTTATACCACGGTTTTACTGTATTTGCTTTTTGATGTACAGTATTCCTATCATAAATACATCTAAGTACAGTAGTTTTGTTGCCCATTGCACAATTTTCAAATTTTTAAACAAAATTTGAACATAGCACATTTATTCCCACCCCACTTATTAATGGGAAATATGGTTATTATGATCATGATGGAGGTGGCAGTTGTGATCGTGGTGGCAGTGATGATGACGATGGTGTTGCTGCTGATAATGATGGTGATGATGATGATGATGATGTAATTTCTCCTCAGACTCAGCTCCACAAATATCAAGCGGGTCACAAGTACAGTATGGGACGTGGGAAGACAACTATGGGAGCCTTGTCATCAGCAAAAACAAACTGATATTCTCCCCACCATTGTATCGACAGCGCTACGAGAAGGTCAAAGATACGATCACATCAGTGGGGAAAGGCACATTCTCCAAGGTAATAGAGACCTAAATTTTTTAAAGACTGACTTTACTGGTCTAGGTGATATAGACTTGAATATCGTTAAAACAGACTTTACTGATCTAGGTACGGTAATATAGACGTGAATTTTGTAAAACAGACTTTATTGATCTAGGTAATCTGTCCATCCATCATTCAGTCCTGTGCTGCCCCGTGAGGAGCATAGGAGTCTGGGGCTAGGCAAGTTGGTCATGACAAGTTGAGAGTGACCAGCCTCACTAATCCCTGAGTGGCATTACATGAGCAATAAACCCCAACCATCCCTTGGATATAAACCTGCACAGGCTCAATCCGACTGGGACGCCTTAATTACTCACTAAACCACCAGGTGCCATAATTTGGTTATATGGTTACCACCCAGCATAGTAAATGGTTTCTTGGTGTACAGGAAACCGTTTCGCTTGTCACTCAGTGTAGAGTCACCCACGGGCTGAAGGAAGAGGAAAGAATGAAGGAAAGAAGACAGAAGAGAAAGGAAGGAGGAGAGGAAAGAGCAGACACCTGAGAGCAGCACTACCTCGAGTGAGTAGATGGTGAGTGTCCCCACCTAATTTGAATTTCATTGAAACAGGTTTACATATCTAAGTATTGTAATGCAGATTTGAACTTTGTTACAGCATAATTTACTGATCATTGGCAAGAGCCACCAGCATGTCATAATAAACACTCTTGCTATTACCCTCACACCAGTCCTGGATGAGATAGCACTTGCATGTAGTATGTTTGGATGGTGGATGTTAGTGCATAAGTGGTGACATGTAGGGGGACTGACTGGCGTCAAGAAGTGAGCCGTCAAGTTTATGCCTGTTGTCAGATACATAAAGAAGAATAAGAAAAAGAAGAAGAAGAATGGGAATAACAGAGAATGAAATCTGTCTTGGTGGAGCACAGTGCTAGTCGATCTTCTCATATGGTCATCTGCTGGTTAGAATACCCAATTTGACATGATGGCCTTGCACAGGTGTGATCCTCAGGTGATTTAGAGGGCTTTTGATTATGTAATGCCTAGTTATATAGATAAATAGATAGAATGCCATCAAAGGAAGTAGGCTGGTCATCTACCCCTAATTCAGGTCCCTGCTTGTTGATGGAGGTAATGTGAAATTGGCTGTTACTATTAAATCTCATTAGGGGCATTTTCTTTTTTAATGTTAGTCATTCTGGCAATATGGAATTGGCTATTACTGTTATTTCTTATTATAGACAGCCCTATTTACTTATTTATTTATGTACTGATGATTTCTGAGTCAGTTATGGAAATGTTATCACTTAAAAATTTCATTAATGCCCATAAAGATAATTTGGCATTCCTTCCCCCCTCTCCCCTCCACATTTGCAGTTCCAGATCTGTATAAATTTTTTTGATGTTTTTGACATATAAGAGGACAAACTGTGGAAGAATGGAGCATGAATGGTTCTATGGCCACATCACTGGGCGTGTTGTCAATAGTGCTCCTATTTTCGTACTTTTTTCCCCTTTGTTTGTGGATTATACTTCACCCCATCCTTAGATGTGAAAAAAATGCATCAGTGAAAAACTGATAATGTTGATGTTGATGGAGATGATGATGATGATGATGATCATGTTGATGGATAATGATCATGTTGATGGATAATGATAAAGATGATGATGATGATGGTGATGACAGTGATGAAGATGATAGCCCCTGCCTATCCTAAGCTCATCCTGTTCATGACTCCCACTAACACTGTTCCTCCTGCCTACCAGATTGTGGACCTGGGATGCTCTGAAATGAAGCTGTTCCGGTACCTGCATGGTTTGGGCGGGGTGCGGGAGGTGGTGCTGTTGGATCAGGACCAAGAAGTACTGGAGGTATTCAACACCTTTAGCACAGTTATGAGTTGCTGGTTTAACCCTTTTGGTATATGTGGTGCAGGAGAGGGACGCTTCACATTGTGGCACCAGTATAACCAGATGACCCTTTTGCATGGGTGTATAAATATCCCTCCGCTCTCTTGCTGTCCCCCCAAAAGAGGATGATGGACTGCCTGGGGCCATAACAACAATAGCAATAATATGCTGCTTATGTGAGAAGTGTAGTGCTGTATGGTAGTGAAACTGACAGTAAAGGAGGAGGACATCAGAACGTTTGAGTATACAGCAATGAGAATGGCCAGGTAGATTTGTAGTGGTACTCTTAATGACTGAAAAGCACATTGCAGAGTTATGAATGAGGAGCTGAGTGTTTGGGTGTGAATTGAAGACACCGGTTAGGTGAGGTGTTGGGGTCGATAGAAGTGATAGCTTGAACAAAATGGAAAATATAGTATGTCTTTTTCATTTTAATCCCTTTTCAGCCTCATGACGTCTTATTTATTATCCTGTTGCTACATCCAAGCCATTATATTCACCTTAGAAGAGACTTTTCAAGCTGGAGGGGTTAGATATATCCTTTACCAGCTCCATCACTTCTGTGGTCTCTTAATCTGAAAAATAATTTGGTTGTAGCAAAAATAATATCAGAATTACATCCTCAGGCAGATGGAGTTAACTATTACTGTTGAATGATGTTTTCTTTTTATTTTACCCTTGTTATCTTAGTGGTAGGTGGTGGCGACCATCATCCTCTCACTTGATGTAGTGCTTCCTCTTTCTTCCTTAGCCTTTATCATTCATTTTCTTTGCCTGCCCACCTCTCTTCCCATTTCTCCCATCTTTCATGTCACTTCTTATTGCTTTTCTTTCCTTTACAGGTGGCTTTACATTGAGTGACAAGCCAAATGGTTTCCTGTAAGCCAAGAAACCATTTACAACGCTGGGTGGTAACCATATAACCAAACCATACGGGCTTCCTATGTGTCAACAAGTGGGTTGGTGGAGGGTTAGTGCCCTTCCCCGTAAAACAAATAACTCAAAGTCAAATGGCCACCCCTTACGGGATTATGGTGTCTGGCAATAGATAGACAGATAGATCTCTGTATGATTAGGTACAAATTTTAGGAGATCTTATGTAAAGAAAGGGTAATGAAGACTATATCAAACTCTTTCAGTTTGAAAAGTCATTCCTGAATAAAATTACTTGGAAATCAAAATTTAATATGTCAGTAGATTAAAAGGGCTAATAGTGATGGGAGTACTTATATTGCTCATTTTCCCCATGTGTTTAGTGAGTAGATCTAGATGTGGCCTCTAGGAGTTCGTTTCCTAGGGAGGGCTGGAGTTTGTTGCTCACTTAATTCTACTCGTGATGCTCATTCTTCCATATTTATAATTAGTAAGACTGGTGGTAGATGGTGGCGACTATCATCCACTCACTTGATGTACTGCTGTCTACTTCTTCCATCACCTTTATCACTTTTTCTGTCTGTCCTCTCTCTTCCCATTTCTCCCATTTTTCCTGTCACTTTTTATCACGCCTCTTTACTTTTCAAGGGGGTTTACATTGTATGACAAGCTAAATGTTTTCCTGTAAGCCAGGAAGCCATTTACAGTGCTGGGTGGTAACCATATAACCAGCCCATAAGTGTTCCCCACATGTCAGCAAGTGGGTTAGCGGAGGGTTAATGCCCCCTCCCCATAAAACAGCTAACTCAAAGACAAACAAGCACCCCTTATGGGATGGGATTACAGTGTCTGGCAATAGGTGGATAGAGGGCTGGATGTGGCCTATATGGGATCAAGTCCTGGGGTGGGTTAGAGTTTGTTGCTCACTTAATGCTACTCTAGTGATAGTGACTGGCCCCTTCTCCTCATTAGCCAAGTACTGGGCCCCTAGCTTTTGATGAGGCAGCACAGACTTGGATGATGGATTGATAAATTGTCTCAGGGTTTTTTTAGATAGGGGGAGAGGCCTTACATTTTGGTTAATGCCCTAGTGATCGTATAATAGTACAGATGTGTTACTAGCATTTGTCCATAATTTTTTCATTAGGTATGTGGTATGATTTCCAAACTTTTGTTCCACCGTTTGTTCTGAATCATTGTATATTGCTTGTTTGTTCTGAGAAATATCTCTAGGCCGTTTCAGCTCAGTTCCTGGCCAAGTGTAATCTGTTTGAAGGGTTAATTTCAGCATTTAACCAAGGAGACTACAATAAATTCCTGTCTGATAACTAAAGCACATTAAATGTCATGCAACCACTGGAAGCTGTTTTATGAGAGTGACCTAGTTTCATCCGGTGAAAACGGACCACCTATACTGGCATACAGTGCAATGTTTTTCAAATACAGTACAGTTTCTGTACTTGGTCGGTCTCATGCAGCATGAAACCCAAAGTTGATGATTGGTTGAATCTACCTTCTGACTTTGAGTGGTTCTTATGTCTGTGAATGTGGTATATTAGTTTGAACTTGATGAAACACTGCCATAACGTGAATACTAAGCTGTTTGAATTCATTTATTCTTAGTTATGGAGTTTGAGTGGTTCTTATGTCTGTGAATGTGGTATATTAGTTTGAACTTGATGAAACACTGCCATAACGTGAATACTAAGCTGTTTGAATTCATTTATTCTTAGTTATGGAGTAGGAATGAGTCTCTTTGGTTATAACCCTCCATTTTAACTACACTTGGTCATCCACTGAACCAGAAGGGTTAAGGATCTTTGTCAGGTTAGAGCAAATGTGCCCTATTGAAAATTACAAGAAATGCTAAGTTTTGATTCATCTGAGGTGGGATATGCCTGGTGGTAGTTATAAATGATGGTAACTGCAAATTGGTGATTTGTAGGATAATGCCCCTGGAATCAACCCTCTGGTGGCAGACCACCTGTTCCTGCGTAAGGAGGCGCTGCATGTGAGTGTGGTGTGTGGTGATGCCAGCATCCCTCACCCCATCATGGCTCAAGCACATGCTGTCACCATGGTAGAACTGTCAGTCTAATTGCATATATGTATTAATTTTTAGGCATTATAGTTCTTTTACCTTAACTTGGACTAGAGTTTTGTCCTTTTGTAGCTTATTTAATGTAGGTCAGTGGCTGAAAAAGACAATGCTGTAGCACCTACATACTTACCATAGTACTTCATCTTGACTATCATCATGTTATTCAGTAATTACATCTCAGTACTGAACATGGAGAAGTTAAAATTTTCATCCAAGTCAAAATGAAAAGAGTATAGTCCCCCCACCTTAAAAGTCTGTACTCAGTATCCTAACCTCATGACCTTGTGCTCATGATGGGTCATTACAGGATCAGGTGATGGATGGGTGGAATTTTATCATCCATTATACTTTATCCCATCACTGTGATGATGAATTTATTATTTCAGGCTTGCCCCACGAGACAATATTATTCAGCTTAGGAGAGCCCTTTCTATGTGAATAGGTTAATAAAGGCAATACCTATCCCCTCCAGTCTGAAAAAACTATTCATAAGTTCAGTAAAATTGTCACATAGCAGGAATGGACTATGGAAGATGATACTATAGTGTAAGAATTAGGTAGGATAGGAAAAACTTGATCATACATTACATCATTTGACCACTGCTCTAGTGATATACTTCTGATATATTCTTGTTACATCCAGACAGTCTTATTCAAGTTTTGAGAGACTGTTCAAAATGGAGAGGTTTGATGTGTGGTAGCCTTCATTAATCCATTCACTACTAATATGCTCGCATAAGTTGAATAAAATCATTTGGTGGTAACAAGAATAAATCAGTAAAAGACATAATAAGAGTCAAGGAGTTAAGTGTGTGCATTTGTGTTTCAGAATAGAACACATGCAGGTGACTGACCTACCGTCCCTAGTGAGGTGCGTGTTTGGTCACGTGCAACCCAGCTTGGTGGTCATTACAACACCCAATGCAGATTTCAACAAGTATATCCCTGGTCTCTCCCCGGGTGGATTTAGACACTGGGACCACAAGTTTGAGTGGACATCTGATGAGTTCCAGTGCTGGTTAGTATGCTGTGTCACTTGTAACTTTTATAAGATGATTTCCAGTCGTGGTTATTATGCTTTGTCACATGTAACATTTACATTACGAGCTCCAACACTGCTTTGTATGCTTTGCCAGTTGTTAGTTTTACATTTTGAGTTCCAGCACTGATAAGTATGCTGTGTTATTTGTTACTTTTACATTTTTCATGTGTTACCCTGAAAATACTGACATGCACTGTCTTCTGACAGAAGTGAGAATTATTGCTAAGAGTTTAAACTCTGTTCATCTGGAGAACAACAGTTTATGCAAACTTAAATTGGACCCACACCATAACAGCCAAAAAAAAAAAAAAATGGAGCTTTAAGAACAAAAAAGAATGTACAGAGAGTTTTAATGTACATCACTTGCACCAAGAAATAAAAGCCCTTTACTCCCAGTCAAGTATTACATGAACCTGAAAAGTACAAAGTTTATTGCTTCAGCATGGAACTCATCATGTAATGATATGTTGTACCATGCTGAAAAAAAAAAAAAAATACCAGCACTACATTGAATGTCTTGACATCGCTCCTCTTCCACCCAGTACTGCTCTTACAAAACATGCATAAACACATATCCAAAAAGCATTTATCTGCCAGATTAGACAAACAGTAGATAAAGGTTATATAATGATTTGCAGCATTTTTTCCCCAACAGGTGTGAAGGCATAGTGAAGGAATACACAGATTATTCCCTGGAAATTTCCGGGTGTGGCCTAGGTCCCAACGACACTTACTGTACACAAGTGGCAACCTTTACTTGTTCCAGTTCACCCTGTGTGGAGGGATTACACCTGTCTTCTAATAAGAACTCCTTATCTTGCACTAAGAATGTGGAAATAACTGATAACTCAGTCCCTGCCAGGTCTTCAGAAATATCAGATAACTTGGTCTCTGCTGGGTCTTTGGAAATAACAGATAAGTCAGTCACTTCTGGGTCTTGTAATATCATTGCAGAATATGAGTATCCATATGACAAGAGGACACAGGAGGAACAAGATCGGGATCATGCATTAAGCTGTTTCTTTGCACTTAGCAGGAAATTACGGAGGGTTGAGTGGGACCCAGACCCTCCCAGGACGCCTCTCATGCCATCAATGACTGGTTACCTTGAAGGCCCACTGCCAAAATTCACTGCCATTTCTGTCCATAGCGAAGATGATGTAGTTCTTGGCGATGAACCTGAAAGTGAAAATATATTCTACATTGTCAACAATAGGGTTGCAGTACTGCCTATGAAAGCTGTCACAGCCTGGGTAAACTTTGGACTTGATAACAAGATACCAGATGAAATTATCAGGTAAGATACTATCATGTGGTGTCTGCCCTTTCCTCTCTTCCATCCTTTCTCTTCTGTCATCTCTCCTTCATTCTTTTCTCTTCCTTCTGCCTACGGGTGACTTTACACTTCCTCTTCTGTCTTTTTTACCTTCATTCTTTCCTCTTCCTTCTTCCTACGGGTGACTTTACACTCCCTCTTCTGTCTTTATTTCCTTCATTCTTTCCTCTTCCTTCTGCCAGTGGGTGACTCTACACTGAGTGACAAGCCAAATGGAATCCTGTACATTAAGAAACCATTTACTCTGCTGGGTGTTAACTATATACTGTAATCAAATTATGGCACCTAGTGGTTTAGTGGGTAATTAAGATTCTCCAATTGGATTGAGCCTGTGTAGTTTTATATCCAAGGGGTGGTTGGGGTTTATTGCTCGTGTAATGCCACTCAGGGATGATTGAGGCTGGTCATTCTCATCGTAAATACCAGGACCAACTTGCCTAGCCCTGGGTTCCTATGCTCCTCTATGTGCAACATGGGATTGGATGATGACTGGCTGGATGGATGGATGGATTTTTTACTGTTAGGTAAAGTGAACCCTTTCAAAAATTAGATTTTTGGTTTTGAGAGTTTGTACTGTAGTTTAATTTGAGTGCAGCATTGACTTTCTCAGATTCCTGTGACTCACTCTTAACTGAGTAAAATAATTTGAAGTTAGCTGGAAGAGAATATTAGAGAACTGAAGACAGTGACAGGATTAATGGTGACACTGTTAATTCTCAAGCCTTTTTGACTCACTCGTAACTGAATATAGTTGTCTGGTGTTACCGTAATTAGAGCACTGTACTGTACTGGAGGTGATGAAATCATAACAGGGTTTACATTTTATTTTTGTATGTTGCTCTGTAACTGTGGAATGGTGCTGGAATGGGACACTTGCATGTAGTAGCTCCAGTATAACAGGGTGGCTGTACTGTTCACATATACAATTCCCACTCCATTCCCTGAAAGGGGTAGTGGTAGACTGCTGAAAAAGGGGAGCTTATCGTGCAGTCCATCAGGTTTATTGCCAAATGGGCCCTGGGTCTAATATTTTGAAGTATGATTTTTCAGCGATGGAGGTGTTGTGTCATATTAGCGTGCTGGACATATTAATTAAATGTTTTCAAGCAATTTGTGTCATATTTTGACGTGTCATAGTGGCACATTAGTTGCACAGATTGCAACAACTGACACTGCTATACCCCTTCATGGGGTCTCACAAGAGAGAGACTATACTTTTTTTTTTTTTCTTTCTTTCTTTCTTTTTTTTTAAGGCAAAGATACACTTAACAGGCAGGTGATGATTGGCTGAATGCAACATGTCTGAATAATATTGCTGTGGTCCATCCATCCATCCATCATGCAATCCTATGCTGTCCCATGAGGAGCTTAGGAGCCTGGGGCTAGGCAAGTCGGTCCTGACATTTAAAATGAGAGTGACCAGCCTCAATCATCCCTGAGTGGCATTATGTGAGCAATAAATCCCAACCACCCCTTGGATATAAACCTATACAGGCTGAATCCGATTGTAGTACCTTAATTACCCACTAAACCACCAGGCACCTTAATTTGGTTATATGGCTAACACCCAGAGTAGTAAATGGTTTCCTGGTGTACCGGAAACCATTTGGCTTGTCACTCAGTGTAGAGTCACCCATAGGCAGAAGGAGGAGGAAAGAAAGTCAGAAGAGAAAGGATGGGAGGAAAGGGCAGACACCCAAAGCAGCACTACATCGAGTGAGTGGATGGAGAGCACCCCCACCTACCTAATTGTTGTGGTAATTATTTGAAATACAGCGATGTTATGTGGACATGTTGCATTCAGCCAATCATCACCAGCCTGTCTGGTGTTAATTATGCAAGTTCAGTTGTCATAATTTAGAAGACATGTATCATTCTGTTTTTCCCTTGAGAACTGTTTATAGTATAGAAAATCCAAAACACCACTGTTAAGGTCATGAAGCTCTGCTCCTAAGCAGGTTTCTAAATAGTATTGGCTTTGAGCAAAGTCTGACCTACAAGACTGCAATATACTTATGCATATGTTGTTCTTTATTCACTGTGAAGAAGGTAATTGTACTCTCATCTCTTTAATTTGCATTTGAGCTCATAGCATAAAACAAACATTTAGGAAGCAGGTAAGATATGGTGTATGCAAATAAAAATAATTTGGAAGGTGATATTGTTCCCTAAATGAATATTCACTGGGCACTCTAAATATGTAAAGTTCCCTTACAATTTGATTACAAAAGTAAATGTGAAGATGTTCTATCTATCTGTCTATTGCCAGATGCCTTAATCCCATACGGGGTGGCCACAAACAAATCGCCTCCACGTCGCCCTTTCCCCCTCCATTTCACTGCCCTGCTCCCAACTCACACCCCCCTCTCCCATATACCTCTCCACTCCATCCCTCCATCTCATCCTTGGCCTCTCCCTCCCTCTCTCCCCCTCCACCTCACTCACATACACTCTCCTCATCAGTCTCTCACCCTCCATCCTCTCCACATGGCCAAACCACCTCAGTGTGTTCCTCCTAACGCTTCCTATCACATCCACATCCACACCACAACACTCCTTTCAGTGTTAATGTTTATATAATATATTGTACAGTATGTTGCTATGTATAATTATGATAGATATATGTAATATACAGTATATTTGATCTCTCCATCTGCATTCTATCATCCTCAGAAAAATAGTGGAAGAAGAGTGTTTTGAGACAGTAAGGAATGGCGAAGACTGGAATGGGAGGATTCGAATTTGGGAAGAAGAGTCATACTCGGATGAAACACCAGAGGAGAGCTCTGGGGAATACTACGTTGTTGATGATGATGATGATGATGGTGAACGATATTATGTGAGTAGCGGTGATGGAGGTGGTTATTGGGAGTGGTGGGATAATGAAGATAAAGATGGTGATGTGAAAGATTGGTTAGGTAATACAGAGAGAAGCACAAGTATGGGAAGTCATATGGAGGATAGCTTGAAAAACACAGCGGGAGGAAGTAGTGTAGGAAATGGTGAAGTGCAAGATTTGTTTAGTAGTAGTGAAAAAGGTACGGGAAGTGGTGATATGGAAGATTGGTGGAGTAATATAGAGAGGGTTAGAAGTGTGGGGAGTGGTGAAGTGCAGTCATGTTATAGTATAGAAAAGGGAAGTAGTACTGAAGTGAAAGAAGGAAGTACCAGTATATCCTCAAACTGCAATCTTCCCGTGGAGGAGAAATGGGATGAAGAGGATGATGACACTCCACTGGATTCAAAATGGATATGACAATAACTCAAAGAATAATGCAGTATACTGTAATTAAGCAGAGGTTTAAGTTCTTCTCTATGATGATATCTCTTGTATTCTTGTTACCTCCAGATTATTTTGTTCAACTTCAAAGGATCTTTCATAGTGGAGGGTTTAATGAAGCTTTATTAAACCTTTCCAGTTTATGAAGCCTCCCGTAAGCTGAATAAAATTGTCTTGTGGTATCAAGATTAAAGTGCAAAAAATTGGGTTATAATTGGAGTTGATTGGCTGGATAGATAGATAGATGGGTGGATAGAAGGATGGAGGGATTACAGTTTGGGTCAGTATTTCCTTTAATTTCCTTTACATTGTCTTAAACCCGTTGAATCCTGTGATGAGTTCCATTGGTATATTCTTTCCACCTCCAGATGATTTTATTTATCTTAACGGTGTCCTTTTTGTATTGAAGGAGTCAGTGAAGGCTATATCTAACCCCACTTCTTCTGATTGTCTCCCCTAAGCTGACTAAAATTGTCTGGATAGAGAGAGAGAGAAAAAAAAAAATAGGCCATAGGAGTTAAGTGGTTAGTAATATCTGGTGAAACTAATCAGCAGTAATACCATAAGTTAAAAAATTACTGTGTTCCTTTTTGATATCTTGCTGAGAGGATATTAATTTTTATTCATATGTACTGATGAGATATGTGTGGCTCATTTCACTGGGCAAGCTGTTACTAGTTCTCCCACTTTCTTACTTTCTCTTTCTTTGTTTTGGGATTGTATTTCATCTTATCGCTAGGTGAAAAAAAAAAGTCAGGATGATGATGATGATGTATCTAAGAGGAATAGTTCATTCAATGTGGGAGTAACGTAAATTGGTATAGTGTGAGGGTATATTTTTTAAGTCGTAAAAAATTTGGTATTTCTTACTTTAAGGAGCATTTTTTATTTATATTTGGTTGTTGTTTCATAGTCATTGATGAGGTAATGGATACAAGGCTCTGCACAGGACGTTCGGCTTATACTGGTATACTGTTGTGTTTTTCTTTGGATCTCAACCAGTCTACTGTAAGTACAGCATAGTTGAAGGAGGTACTACAGAGGGATGCCTTCATGTGATGGCACCATATCCAGGTGACAGAGCTGCCCACTTATACAAACGTCCCTAACTTTCATTTGTATCCCTTGAATGGATGGTGGTGGAATGCCAAAGGGCAGTTTCAACTTTCGGCAACAATAACAACAACAACAACAACAATATTTGAGGGAAATTTGGTTACAGTGAAATGTTACAATGAAGTAATCCTAGTAATGATAATTAGTAACATGATTGTCGTTCTAAACTTTTTTTTTTTTTTTTTTTTTTTTTTTTTTGTGGAATAGAGAGAGATATATATAGAACATTTGTTTTATCTCCAGGGACATGAGTCAGAATCAGAACATTGTAGAAGGATTTCGCCACCTCACTTCCCTTCTTTATATTGATTGAGTAATACATACAAAGGTAGAAGTGTGTGACGTGTTGAAGTGCAATATTGGTTGGGTAATACAAAAGAAGTATGAGATGTGGTGAGCTGCAAGATTGTGCTTGCACTACAGGTGGTGGGCAGTGAGGTTACCACATCCCCACACCAACAGTGACTCCAGCAATTGTTATTTAAGTACAAATTATACAAGGGACCTTGTCCAACTTCCTAAAATAAACAAAGAGCTATACTTTTTGCACTTTAACGGCCTAAAATTGCCATCGCTCCGTCATGGATGTAGAATTGTAACAATAGATTTATAATTGAATATGGTGCTAGTCATAAAAAAGTGGTCTAGAAAAGGTTTGAGCCATATTGTCACATTCTGTTACACTATTGAGTTACATGAACTAGGCAAAAACAAAGAAATAAATCTGGGTCAAGTTAAGGTGAAAGAACTATAGCATCTTTGGTTATGAACATATCTGTCATCTCTTTTAGACTTTCTGAAGGAATCTTATATATCACTTTGCATTTCTTTTCTTCATTTTTGTTGCACCAGTTTAATGCTTTGGTTCCTAGTTAATCTTGATGAAACTTTAGTGATGTGTTTTTAATTTGATTTTCCCCATCTTTAGTGAACTACACATCTCCAAAATGAAGCTGGCCAAGTTGAGGATTCTTTCTGATTAGCTGGAAGCAAATTGACTGTAGAAGAAAATTTATAACCTTGTAGGTGTTATAAAATGTTACAGCTTTTCCTGTGCAGCTGTTCCCGTCAGTAAAGATAAATTGATATATCTTTATAGGTAGCAGTGGAACTTTTAACTCCTTCAGCCAGATGATAATAGTTTTATTTTTATGTGTGACGATAGCCATTAGGGCACTGAGTGGCCAGCATTCTTCTTCTTCTTCTTTTGGTAGATTTGTTAAAAGGAGGCTTTTGGAGACATAAAAGTGGTAACATATATGGCAGTTTGACATGGAGAATAAAAATCTGCTCTCAGCTGACACTGAGGTGGCTCCATCTAGCAACAATGTTAGTATAAATGCTTAATTTAAGCCTATTGAGACATAAAAGTGGTCCTGTTCAAAGTTCTTTGACATGAAGAATCTATATTTGCTGTCAGCTGACACTTGTGGTGGCGCCATCTAGCGGCAACTTTAGTAAAAGTTCTTCATTTAAGCTCATTGAGACATAAAAGTGGTCTTATATAAGATTTTTTGACATGGGTAATTACTTTTTACAGCAAGCTGTTTAAAAGGAGAACCTCACCACAGGTCCAAGAGCAATTGAGGCGTTTAGACAAGTACAGTAACGACAAACATGCCAAATCAGTGTTTTGAGATAAACATTGTTTAAAATTTGTTTTATTGTAAGTTATTAACCAGTAGCCCGATTTCAGTAAAGAAATTCTCAAAAGATAGAGCTGGTAAAATACTTTAAGACATATAAGAACAAAATATAAAATATACTGTCATCTTAAACGTCAGGACCGACTTGCCTAGCCCCAAGCTCCTACGCTCCTCATGGGGCAACATAGGATTGGATGATGGATGGATGGATATATCAGGTTATTATGCTGTTCAGCTGTTAACCTCATACCAGAGAACCTCTATGAGAAAAAAAACATGAAAATACGGTAACCACAAAAATGAAAAGAAGGACAATCACCAGCCCATGTACAGTAGTGCTGCATGTATTTAAGTGCTGTGGGGGGTGTGAGGATTAACTGTAGTCCAGTATATCATCAGTTTAGTGCATTCCATTCATCATCAGTTTGTTTCAGATTAGTTACAGTGCCACACTTGTCAGTTTCCTCTGATCCAGTTACAGTCACTTTGTGAAGTACAGAACGAACTCTGTGCTCACCTAAATCATGAATGCTGAGGAATGATGATTGTCAAACATCTTAAGTCACATTGGCATACGCAACACAATAACAAATCTTACGTGACTTGTGTGATATATGGCCCTTGACACGAGGCCGCTTCATACTAACACTTTTCACGTGACTGGCAATGTAACTGTACTGTCTGTTATAATCACCCATTGCCCAAAAAGCTGTAAATAGAGCACTCACTTTATCATTGCCCAAGTTGTTGAAGCAGCTTCACTTAGAAGAAGGACCAATTTTCCCAGCTGGCACCGCCATTTTTGTGCTATAACTGACGTATGCTTCCTCAGTATTTTGATTTTGCATGGCAGCTGCATGTTTCCAAGAAGATGGATCACGTTTTTGCTTCCATGTATGCTCAGGGACCTCCTAGTTGTCATCACTACTGTACGTAAGTCACTCATGTTGCGATGTAAATCACTGTAAATCAGAGGATATTGTCATATCCATTTTGAAAAAAGCACGTCTGTGTGGCTTTCAGTGTAAACAGAACTGGGAAGGGTAGGATCTGGCCACACCCACTGGCTGACACATCCACAAAACATGGCCTCTGATTGGCTGTGAGTGTGATGACATCATGAGACCCACTGCTTTTTGGCAGCCTGAAGGGGTGCTTGCTGGCATGTTCTTCTTTCTTCCACTACAACTTTCCTTGGGAGAGACAGTCCATGTGTACCAACTTGCAGTGTGTTGGGACAAGAATTTACCTTGTTATACAGTATAGGACTTTCGACCATGTCGTAAAGATGAACATGCCATGAAAATGTTTCAACTGGATAGAAAAACGGTGGACGAGTGTGTTGTGACCTAACTCTCACTTTTAGATATTTGGCACGTTCGTTGTTATTCAACTCAACGCCTCAGTTCTACTCTTGTTACTACTTGTACTTACAGCTATTGTAATTAGCTTAGGATGGGTTAACTATGACCTTCATCAACCCATTCATTATGAGAGATTTTTCATCGAACTGAATAATACTGTTTCAGTTTGTTGCAGTAAAATAAAATACAAACAACTGTACAAATGCTGTTCAGGGATTGACGGAGGTAATAGACAGTTTTTCTGCAACAATCCATGGACTAAAAAGCAAAAAAAAATTTTTTTAGTACATTCAGGCTCTTGCGACTGTCAGGTGAAATAAGTCATTTGGCATTAGTGGAAATAGAATACTATAGTTATTCTGTGAGATGGTTAAGAGTATTAGTATTAACACTCAGGTGCGTATTTCCCACTCCCAACTGAATAAAAGCATTTGGCATTAGTGGGAATAGTATTCTAAAGTTGCCTCAGCCATGAGAGTTAAAACAAAGGTGACAACTAAAGCATATGCCATAGATGAAAATACAGGTACAAGTCAGTAGAGATTCAAGTGGATTGGACTTGACTTTACCCCTTCAATGTAATGAAGTATTTTCTGTTTTATTCTTGCTACCTCCATACAGTTGTATTATATTTCAGAGAGACCTCTTGTAATGAAGGAGTTATTGAAGGCTATATACTATCAAAACCTTCCAGTTGAAGCTCTTAGAAAAAAAAAAAAAAAAAAAAAAAGGCAGCTGCAAGAATTCAGTTACCAATAGACTTCACTGAATTGCAGGGGTTAAGAGTTACACACTAAAGAGAAGCTTATAAATGTGCTGAGCTTCTTCAGCCTGAGTATATTATTTTTATTTCACTCTTGCTATCTCGTGATGATTTTTTTTAGTGAAGGAGAGATTTTTCAAACTGGAGGGGTTAGATGCAGCCATAAGTAACTCCCTAAAATATGAGAGGACTTTTCTAGGTTAAGTAAGATCTGTAGCAACAAGAATACATTAGAAATGACACCATATTGATTTGAGTGCATAACCTCTTCTGCGAATGTAGGCTTATCAAGCCTATATTGTTCTTACTATCTTGTGACAATTTTAGTACGCATAGGATAAATGTTTCAGAATTTAATCCCTCAATCTGGCGATGTCTTTTCCATTTTACCCTTCTGATTTACAAACAGTTTTATTTTGTAACAAGTCAAAGATCAGGCACCGGTAAGGAGTAAAGCTTAAGCAGAGGTTTATGGCTCCTTTACACGGGGATTTCCCATCCCAATCATCGATGGGAGACTTTCCTTGTGCATTTTTGCTTTGGTGGTCATTTAATGAGTCATGACCCTCCAGCACTCTCTTCACAGTGTAACTGCCCCACAACTAGCTGTCACCCTTTTGTTGACTGCTCGACTGTACCTCAACACCATCTCAGCTTTTCCTTTCCTTTCCTCACAGTGACTTCCCCCACTGCTTGCTGATTTCCTAGAAGACCCTCCCATTGTTTCTCTTTCCAGTATTGCATTTCTTTCTGCTTTTCACATTATGCATTTAATTTAGTTATTCCCCCTGCTCCCTTCTACCTTCCTGCCATTTAACCAAATTATTGCTTGGGGCTAGTTCTTCATTACTGTATTCCTTCCTTCCTTCACTCTATGATTGGTATCAGCTTGGTTTCTGGCAATATTCACATTGGCATAGAGACTGGTGGAGAGGTTAGGGACAGTTTGAGAACTGTTTAGATGTACAGGGTCAGGAGTGGATGAAGGGTGAGAAATGTCAGTCATGCAGGATAGGCTAAGATGATGGTGGGTGACTGGGTAGGGTGGGGGAACTGACATATTATGTCAAAGTGGATGATAGTGATGTGACTTCTTTGATGAGGTGATGGTAAGCATGTACCACTCATGTTTGCACCTGACAGTTCAGCAGCTGGGTGTTGCTGGTACAGTAAATACCAAGGGTTGTATTCTTATCAGACTGGGCTTTTAATCACTTCTTCCCAGTGATTTATTTTGCATATTATGCTTTTATCTATTGTGTGTTAAGTCTTTTATGCAATATACT
Organism: Coenobita brevimanus; assembly: GCF_032717465.1. NCBI lineage: Eukaryota > Metazoa > Arthropoda > Malacostraca > Decapoda > Coenobitidae > Coenobita > Coenobita brevimanus. The sequence goes on along the minus strand of NC_136980.1, from coordinate 4,493,693 downwards.
ACACACAGAGTAATATTGCTACCACATGAAGATATCATTAGGTAAAAAAAAAAAATGAGGGATCTTCTTCAGTCAGCAAAAATATGAGTCCTAGTGTCTTGCAGTGGGTAAAATTATAAGAATTTTGGGGTCTAGATGAACCAAGAGCTGAAAAAGCTAAGGCTTACCTATATACAGCATAACACTGATGGCAGCAGCTTGTTTGGTCATGGTGGGGTAGGATGAAGTAAAAGAGAAGGAAATGGCTCTTGCATAATTTTGTTTTTGCTTCCATCAGACATTTTATCTCAACCTAGGAGACTTCAAAGCAGTCAGATTAAATAGCACCTTCATTTATCCCTTCCCTACGAGAGGTTTTCATGTGTTGAATAAAATTATCTGGTAAAAACAAGAATAGGAGCTAGGGAGGGATGCCTTCATGTGGTAGCATTAACTAGTGGCTCTGCTGCCCAGTTATAGAATTGTTCCTCACCATGTTCTCTATCGTCAGAAAGAAGGATAACCAATGTAACAAAATATATCATCAGATTGAAGGGGTTAAGGACTTGTGTCAAGTCCTAAATGAAGGGAAAATGGTGATGGTGTTGCTTAACCCCTGGCCATCTGGCCAAGCAGACCTATTAGCCATAGTTATGCAATTGCTTCTTTGGGGCCGTCCTACAAGTATGGTACAGTACAATGTAGTACACTGTACTGGAAACCGACACCCCTTGTAGTAGACAGTGCCTTGCCAGGGGCAGACCAGGGTCTTTCCTCATGGTGGGATGGAAGGAAACAGGTGGTGGTTAGGCTCGTGGGTGGATGTTGCAGTTGCCTAGTCCCATCTAGGGTGCACAGTTCCACCACAAACAGGCTCCTCATCAGCACCTGGGAAATATGTTGTGCTTGGCTAATGAATGGCCATAGGACATCAGAGTCAGGTCAAGCATTTGGAAAGGAGGGGGACATGGTTCCCAGTGGCACTGCCACAAGTTTGAAATCAAGCTGATTTTACCAAATTCCCCAAAATTTATTATCAGATCTCCCATTACATTGAAGTAGTTCGATACTGTGATAGCTGTTATGTACGACATTTATTGCACATTTTATTTTGGTAAAAAACATTTTTTTTTTTTCATTATGATTGTACCATAGAAAGGGAGGGTACGCCTCCCGCGCCAAATCCGTTCCTGGACATGCTTGTAAAACCAATGTGAAAAGAAGCCATGAGACGCAAAGCATCAGTGCACATTTTCATGATTTTAGGTCACTGAACCTGCGGCGGGTTTTTTCACAGTGGAATACAAGGCCACTTCATCCAGGTTACCAGTTACCTCCCCTAGGTGTTAGGTGGAAGGGCATCTAGTAAAGTGATGCCAGCAGGCTGCACCAGGATTTGAACCCAGCTGCTACCGGGCTGGCAGATAAGGTAATGTTTAGGTATTCTTAAATGGACTGTGATGTTGTGCATGTCAGTGATCAGTCATTGCTCTGGAAAGCGCGACTGGCAGCATTTTGAAAGAAAATGATCGAATCCACCTGGGTTACAGTTAAAATCACATTGAAATTCCAGGCACATCCGGACATAGCAGTTCTGTTTTAATATTTTGCCAGTATTACTGTAGCACTACAATGCGTGCTGCATGTGATAATCTATGCTTGACCAACGAATATCTGTGTGCCCTGGGCAAGACATTCAATTATTGCCAGCGGGGAACCGGGAAAGTTAGTTTTCTAAGTTAAGAGATTGTCTTAGCAATCAGTGGCAGTAAAGTTGGTGATACGGTGGGTGGTGGTATTGTTCATTGTAGACTATGGGATATGAAATTTAAAGTTTTTGTAAGGGACAAGGAAATATGTTAAAGCAATGCCATGCGTAGGAGGTACATTATGCAACAGGAAGCCGACACCTATTTTGAGGGATGGGTTACGGAAGACGCCATTGATGCAGGAAGAAGCATTTCAAATACGCTGGTAGTACGAGAAAACGTAGGCCTTTTCAGTGAATGTGCTGAATTATAGTTCGTCTGAGATATTGCTGTTACAAAAATATTTGATGTGAAAAAGCAGTGATCCAGGGAGGAGGAAGGGCGACAGGAACAGCCAAACAGCCGGTGACGCGTCAGTACCACACTGACTGCGACGGGGGAGGTAGCGTCCTTTCGCTCCGTGGGCCTAAGGTATGTATAATTATTTGCTTTGTGAGCAGGCTTGATATACATGAAAATTTTGAAGATAGTGAGTGACTGAATGGTAGTATGATAGGGGGTTCGCATTGTGTAACAGCAAGGGTGGATGCACGGGTACTCCTGGGGTGTTGCGCCACATTTGCAGTTTTGTCATGGTGTAAACTGCTGGAACGTCAGTCAACCATGGATGGTTGTATCGTATTTATGTGGGAAAATGAATATAGGCAGCTGAAGACACTATAATTTGTACTCTAATCTTTGTGTGATGTATCTAGTTCGTCATGCTTTCCGGGCAACCTCCTTGGGCCACTCAGTGTTTCAGTTTCTTGATCCTGCCCCTAAAGAATTAAAAAATGCCATTGCTAACCCGTCCCTGCATTTGGGACACAGGAATATTTAGGCCAGTGTTAATATTTGTGTAGAATAATAACCCGGTGAGACGCTTTTGTTCTAGCTCGAGACTGGTGGGCTCGAAGACCACAAGTTTGAATCGAGCTGGTCAACTCGAGTCGCGTGGACCAGTTTACCCAGCAGTAGAATAGGGGATTGGGATGTTTGAATTCTATTTTTTCATATTTTTAGAGGAAGATTGAAACTTAGATTGTCTAAATGACCCATGTGCAGTTGATAGACTATTATTATTATTATTTAGTTGAGAAAAATCCTCTGACACCGTAGTAGTTTCAATATGTAACTACCGTAGCGGTAAGGATTTTATTCATCATTGGAGTGGAGGGTTTCGGCGTGGAGTTACAGGTAGCCTTTATTAACCCCTTCAGTAGTGGAAGTGTGTCGGAAATTGACTAAAGTTGTTGGTAGAAAGAACATACAGTGTAGCTGGATTGAAAGCTCTGAAGGGGTTGCTATTAGAGAATTAGAAGTCCTGTTAGGTATGTATCACGATTGTTTATAACCGTCACCACCAGCATCATAAGTTACAGAATATTTAGGATGGGAGAAGACCGGCCAAAATGTTTTTTTAAATCAAGAATAATTTTACAGCACACTGTATGTAGCTACATGGTATTAACTCATTCAGGCATGTCAGTATTATTGTTTGAATGGGGAATGACACTCGCAAAAGTGTCGAAATGGACGGCATTCAAAAAGGACATATCTTGAAAAATTCCATATCAGTCTGTCCAAGGATTGGCCTTTCACCATACCGTGACTTAGAATTTGGTTTTTGCAGCTGATTTCACTTGTATTTGGTGGTTACGTGTTTGGTAACTTTGAAGACTTACAAGTCATTACAGTACTGCGCAAGGAATACCCTCATGTGTTCCCCCTCTAGCCAATGTTGACTGGTAATGAGAGGAAGGTCAGGATGCATTCATCAATGTATACATGATGGTATGTGAGGGTTATTAATGTGTGTGGCTGTAGCTGTGTGATATACCGTATTTTTCCATCTGGGTGTGTGTGGAGATTGACCCCCTTCTCAGTGGTGATGATTTACTGCCTCATCCAGATGATTTTATATAATCTGAGATTTTTTGTACTTGAAGGTTGTTTCCTGTAACAGAAGAAAATATTCTGAAAATAGAAAAAAAATAAAAATGAATAAAGGAAAGACATCCTTGAGTTGAAGTGAGTTAAGTTGGTACCGGTATGGCCATTCATTTGGCAGCATGGGAGTTATAACACAAGTAATGAGTTTGGATGGTGATCTTTGTTTTGTGTTGCAGTCTCATTTCATTCTCTAGGAAGGTAATCTTAATGGTGAAATGAGTTTGATCAGTGATATAGCACGTCCTTTCATTTCCTAGTAGGGTAATGAGTTTGGCTAGTTATTATTTTAAAGGATCAACAAGTCTTAACACGTAACTTGTTACAGATCAGTTTGATTTTCTTAGATTCTTACTTTAATGATCTCATGGTTAGACAGCTCCAGTATTTTATTCCAGCTAATGACAGATGATTTTATTTAGCTAAGAGCCTGAGTGTGTTGATGTGGTAACTTTACACTCAGATTGAGATACTAGTATTTTCAATATTTCCATTAATGTCAGACTGTTTAGCTGAGTCATGTAAGTTAATCATTAATTGGATTGTGTAGTTCATGGTAGCTGTTACTGTAGTGAAGGCAAACCAACATATACTGTGTTACATGTATGTCATAGGGAGATTGTGAAATTAATCATTTCATGAGATGGTTAGTCAGTTTGTGAAAAGGGTGGATGAAATGCGTGGTTTTGACCGATACGATTCTCCGGAATATTCCGGAGAATACCGCAGTATCCCCGACATCGAGGCGGACCAGGAGCAGTGGAGTCTGCCCTCAAGAATGCCGACACCCCCACTCGGACCCCCCGGGGTAGCCGCCGCCAGCCACCACCACTCCGGGCAACAGCGGCGTACGTCAGCCCGGGCCGTGCGCCCTTGTGACACTCAACCACCACGCCGCCGCCACCGTAGGCGAAAGACACTACCTTCGTGTGGCGGAATCACCGAGTTAGCTAGGGGTGGAGTCAGAAACTATACTCCAGGCAGCGCCCCTAAGGTAGAGACGATCTATGGTCGCTCTAATAGTGTCAAGGTAGAGACGATCAACGGTCGCTCCCATCAAAACCAGGTAGAGACGATCAATGGTCGCTCCCATAAAAACAAGGTAGAGACGATCTATGGTCGCTCCCATAAAAATCAGGTAGAGACGATCAATGGTCGCTCCCTGAAAGCTCAGGTAGAGACGATCCACGGTCGCTCCCTCAGCACCCCGGTGGAGACGATCGATGGTTGCTCCCAGGGTATAATAAGGAGGAAAGACCCTGTTTCCCCCGGCCTCTGTTCCCTGCGCGAGGCCCTTGAGAAGACCCACCTGTCGGGCCCCCGTGACAGCCGCTGCCGCAGTCCTCCCCTGTCGGCGCCTCTGCTCATGGGAGACCGCAGTCCGTCGCCTCTTCCGGCCCGCCCCAGGACACCTGGGCGAGACCTCACCACGCCCCCGCGACGCCAGGACCTGACCCAGAGGTTCCTAGCCCTCTTCGGCCCCAGTCCGGAGCCCAGTCCGGAAACCCCCAGACGTGAGAGGACACCCTAGCAAGTCGCCCCGTGCCCTCCCGGCTCGCCCTACCCTGACGACGCCCTCAGTCCGACCGGATCATCACTGAGGTAACCGTGTTTCTCTCCACGAGAGATACGAGTGATCCTGTAATAATCGTGCAGTAGGTTAAGTGTGACTCCTTTCCTCTTAGAATAAGACTAGTGCAGTAATTTCATGTAATTTCCATTGGTAAACCAGGACATAATGCTTCATTAACGGGCGAGAATGTGGGTAGAGACCTCAAGTGAAGATACGTGCGAGTGTCATCCCGAAGTTTTCTAAGGACTTCTCTCTAGAGCCCAAAGAAAGACTAACACATTATTGGAGTGCTATTGGCTAAACTCTGAGTAATATAGTGGAATAGAATTTACGAGGGTTCCGACTTTGTTACGCGTTGGGAAGTACGAGTCTACATAACCTACCGGGGAGATGTGTAATATATAAGCTGTGCCGACAGAAACCTAGTGTCACCAAAACAACGAGGACAGCGAGTAATAACTATATTCCCCTGTTCCGCACGCTATCCCTAAAAAACTCTCTCCACTCCTCACCCCCGCTCTTAAAATCCAAATAAGAACCAGAGTTAATTGTCAAAGAATTCTTGCCAACAGAAAACACCTAAACTCCCTTGTTAATATCGGGCCTCATTAAATATTACCATAACTTCCCCCTCGCCGTTCTAAGTCACTCTCCGTGTCTCCCTACTTCCCCCCCCCTCCTGGTAGATCACAAACCCCCCCCCCTCCCCTCACGCGCTCCGCACGCACGGGTATTTACTGTACTCCTAATACTAAGATTTGTTGTATTGTCATTAATATCTAGGAAGCTAGTATCCTGTGAGATACACAATATTTTAGATAAGGTTTTGTATTGCTCTATATTGTGATGTAATGTCTGCTGAAATGTCTTGTGCCTAACAGAAATAATACACGTGTATGGTGTTGCCGAAAGTTTTTGTCCTGCCTCTCTTCATTGCACTAGCTCCGGTCTCGAAAGAGGACCCCGCTCCGTGTTGAGTTGATTTGGGACGAGAAGTCGAGCCAAATTCTACTCAGCATTACAGTGGAGTTACCAGTAATTAAGGTTAATTTTGATTAAATTTATTATGGTACCCGGTATGATTATCATTAGAGTCAGTGATACCAGAGTTAAGTTTATAGAAATCTCTGACATGATTTTGTTTTCTGGCCATTTGCTTTTTCCCTCATAAAATTGAATGCATCATATTTTACTCTTCAGTAAATGAACTTGTTTTAATGTTTAACAATATGTAGGCTAAGACGAACCTAACCTGATGTAATTACTCTAGTGTACAATAAGTCCAAGATATGCCTGTATTGCAAATTTGGGGAGAAAGGTTGACTAATATAGCCACAATTTTTTTATTTTTATTTATTTTTTAAATATTCGTTAGGGGGAATTGTTATGACCCCAGGTTCAGATTATGCAAATGGATACCCACAGCTACCCAGTTATATCAGTACTAATGTGTGAAGGGGCCCCTCTCAAACCTCACTCTGATGTAATTCTAGTTTATGAAGTGTTCCTTCAGAATACAGTGTTTGATTCAGCTTACATACAGTACAGTTCAGTGAGTCCTTGAAATACGAAAACTCAAAGTACGAATTTCTGATGGTTCGAAAGGGATAAATGTAGGATAAATTCCACAATACGAAAGTATGTCTTGAATATACGAAAAATGATACGAGAGGAAATACGAAAAATTCAAAATGGGCGTGCAGCACAGCGCCGCACTTGCTTGTGGCAAGAAAACGAACTAACCCATCTCTGGTAAACACACCTGCATGCTTCCCAGTCGAGTCACGTCCATCCACTCCTCTCGGCTTCACTGTACGTTAAGCTGTTTTTTGCTGTTCTTCATTTACCATGCCTCCCAAGCACCCTGCATCATCTCCAGCATCTGGGGAACCAGGTGCAAAGAAGAAACAGCATCGTACTCTCACTCTGGAGAGGAAATTGGAAATAATAAGACGCCACATGGAGGGTAGGGAGTCTCGGAGATTGGGCGAGCTTTAAGCCTTGCACCATCAACTGTTGGGACTATGATGAAGAAAAAGGAAATGTACAAGAAGATGGCCACCTTCTCTTCATCTTCAGCCTCCTGCCAATCCACGAGGACCCGCAGCTTTCGCATGGACTTAGCACCATATCAATGACACTAATCTCCAGCTGCAGCTCAGGTCCATATTTAACTGTACAATGTACTAATACTACAGTAAATAGTTGTATGTTTTATTTTTTTGTCTGTACAATAGTATAGTACTGTATATGTGTATTGCATACTTCTAAATAGGAGGGGTAAAGTTTTAGTGGGGGGTCCAATGGGGTCCTGGAATGCATCCCCCCCTTTATATGTATTTTTCGATGGGGAAAATCGTTCCGATGTACGAAATTTCGGATTACGAAAGTTTTTTTTTTTTTGGTCCCTATCCCTTTTGTATTTCGAGGATTCACTGTATTCTTCAAATGAGGGATTAGATTAAGGCTTAATCCATCAGTATGCTGTTTCATAAGTTGAGTAACATTGTATTGTAACTTCAGGAACAGACTAAAAAAGGGCGTCACTCAGATTTATTGGGTACCATCTATTGTCTGCACAAGGCTGCTTGTATTTACCTATTTGTAGTATACAGGAATTGAGCAATGCTCCTGTTGTCCTGTCTCCATATCCACATTTATCAAGTCTACCTTTACACACATGAATGTTTTGCTCATGCACCACCTCTTTGTCTAAGTCGTTCCAAATATTTAAGTATTTACCTAATATACCTAATTGTGATATACACGGAATGTACTATGCTCGTGGGTTTCCGTCGCTGTTTCTCAGTAAGTCGAATTTAACTTTAAACTCGTTTAAGTTTTTAGACTGGACGATCTCTTTGTCCAGGTTATTCCATAAGTCTATACTTCTGTAAGGAAAGCTATATTCTTGATATCCTTCAAGCAGCTTGACTTTTTCAATTTCATTCCATGTCCTCTTGTTGCTCTTTTATCCCATACAAACAGATCTTCTTTGTCAATTTTATCTACTCCCACCATGGTCCTGAACACCGCAATCATGTCTCCCCTCTTTCTCCTTTCCTCTGACGAAGGCAAATCCAGTTTTTCCAGCCTCTCTCTGTATGACAGGTCTGTCAGACTGGGAACCATCTTGGTTGCTGTTCTTTGTATTCTCTCAATCTTGTTTATATCTTTCTTTTTGTGTGGGGACCACACTACCGCTGCATATTCTAACCTGGGGCGGATCATGGCCACTATCAATTTTTTCATCATTTCCTCATCCATATAATGAAATGCTACTCTTATGTTAGTCAAGAGTTTATAAGTCTCTCCAACTATCTTGTTAATGTGCTTTTCTGGTGACAAACTATCTTGGACCAGCACTCCCAAATCTTTCTCTTCTCTCCTTTTTGTGATTAATTCATTACCCAAAAAATAATTCAGTGATGGTCTCCTGGTACTTTTACCCATTTCCAATATTTTACATTTTACATTAAATTTAATTTCCCACGTCCGGCTCCAATTGTGTATCCTATCCAAATCCTCCTGCAGTATTTTACAATCCTCCTCAACCTCTATCTTCCTCAAGATCTTTACATCATCAGCAAACACTTGCATAACTATTCACTCCATCTACCATATCATTTACGTAAATCAGGAACATTACTGGCGCCAACACTGAGCCTTGAGGGACTCCACTTGTTACTTCCCTCCATCCAGACATCTTTTCCTTTATTACTGTCCTCATTTGTCTGTCTCTCAAAAAGTCTCTCATCCATTCCAGAAGTTTCCCCTTTAGTCCTCCTATATATTCTAGTTTCCACATTAATCTCTTATGAGGTACCTTGTCAAAGGCCTTCTCTAAGTACACACAATGTCATAAAAGACTTTGTAACTCCTTTGTGGTTACTTGTAGTTGAGTTATATATATATTAGACTTGTGGACGAGCGGTTATTATACTGGAGTAGCTTTGTAAGTGGATAATCTTCTTTCCCATTTGTCATGTAGTGACAGGAGAGGTAAATAATAGTATGGGACTATTTTTATTTGTCTTAGAAATATTAACAAGTCTCTCACACAGAGCGGAGTATAAAGTACAGTCCCGCTAGCTGTCTCTCTGTCTCGCTCTCTGTCTCGCTCTCTCTGTCTCTCTCTCAAGTTGCCAAGCCCTTCTCCCTCTGACCTGCCTCTTCTATCGCCTGTCTCCTTCTGCCCTCTCTTTCCTAAATTCTGGTGAAACAGGAGACGTATCACGTGTGTTCCTTGTGGATGGAAAGTTTAAGAAGCCTGTGTGTATGTGTGTGTATGGTCACTAGGGCTTTGTTCACGGGTGGATTGCTGACAACTAACTGCATCATCTCCTTACTGGCCACTGTCGTCAGCTTTCCTCAGTGTAATTTGCAAGCTCATTTCCCATTCCCAGGCTCGCAGAGAGCTGTCTATCTGTCTATCTATCTATTATGATTTGTAATTATAATATGGAGTCCTGATAACAATCCACCCAACCATCTCTCTCCTGTACCACATCAATCGCTCTTGAGTAAAAGCTCAACAAGTTAGAAACACATGACCTTCCACTTCTAAATCCAAACTGACATTCAGCCAAAATATTCATCTCTTCCAGATATTTTATCCATCTGTCTTTCAGGATTCTCTCACACAATTTTGCGACCATGCTGGTTAGAGACACTGGTCTATAATTCAGGGGTTCTTCCCTGTTTCCTCCCTTGTAAATTGGTACCACATTTGCCCTCTTCCATTCTTTTGGCACTTTCCCCTCTTCCAGTGAGCATACAATTAAGCTGTGAATTTTATCCGCCAGTTGTTCTCTGCATTCCTTCAGTACCCAATTAGAAATTCCATCAGGTCCTGGGGCTTTCCTTACATCTTGAGTTTCCAGTAATTTATACACTTCCTGTACCTCCACTTTTATATCTTTCATCACCGGAACATTTCTAATCACTCCCTCCCCTTCCACAAGCTCCCTTTCTTTAGTGAAAACTGACTGGAAACGTTTGTTCATTATTTCTGCTTGCATTGCTGCATCCCTAAAGACCTCTCCTTCTACTTTCAGCTTGGTGATTCCTTCCTTTTGTTTCAGTTTGCCATTAACAAATCTATAAAACAGTTTGGGTTCATCCTTGCATTTGTCAATTATACCTTTTTCAAAATTCCTTTCTTCTTCTCTACATATTCTTGTGTATTCATTTCTAGTTCTTTTATATTCTTCCTTTGTTCTGTCGTTACCTCTCTTTCTCCAATTGTTCCACACCTTATCTCTCTCTTTTTTTGCTATCATACACCTTCTATTAAACCACTCCTTTTTCCTGTTTTCTTTCCCTCTTACTCTTGATACAAATTTTTCCACTCCCAAATTATAGAGGTCTAGAAAGATATCCCACTTCCTCTGTATCTCTCTTGTTTCTCTGAATTTTCTCCAATCCACATTTTCAAAAAATTTTCTCAATCCTGTAAAATTTTCTTTCCTAAAGTTGTATCTCCCCTGCCTATAAAGCTTGTCTCTTGGCTCCACGTGTGTGTGTGTGTGTGTGTGTGTGTTTATCAGTGTGTTGTTAGGCGTGTGTGTGGTCATTGTCAGGCCAGTGTAGGGAAGGGTAGGGCAGGCTTGGGAGAGTCATTAGGGTGGCTCTGTGTACGATGCTGATGATATTTTTTTCCCCATCGGCTCTGTGTCTTCCGTAGCGTTTTTACTGTTGTGGCTCTACCCTGGTCTGTGTGGCTGAGCAGACCCATCAACCACCAGGAAGCAGCTGCATTTGTGTGTCAGATGTGCTTTGCTGGGGTTGGAACATGGCAGGGTGGAGGGACAATGGAAGAGGCCTAGTGCCCAAGAGCATGATGTGTGTATGGGAGATATGGAGTAGTCTCTGTCTGGACTTGGACTGCTTGATGCCAGCCATGTTTAATTTTCAGAATTGCACTGTATTTTGAACCTCATAGATTACATAATACACTGTACCCCTAATGAGTTGAATCAGTTGTCTGCTGCAGCAACCATAAAGTAAATGTTTTGGGATGTCACCGTGATCCCACATCATTTTGTTTCGTTTATAAAGGCTCCAGTATGCTTGCATGCATCAGCCTTGGTCACCTCATGGTGGCTGTCCATGCTGCTTAATCTCTGGCAGCTTCCCTATTCAGTCCCTTATTCCTGAGGTCACTGTGACCTCGTCCCAAGTCTTTTTCAGTCTGCCTCATGCAGCCGTACCCCTAACATTAACACTTGTCACTTGCTGCATCCAGTTGTTAAATATATATGAGTAATAAAGAAAATTTTAGGTGTAATTAAAATGCCCGCCGCAGGACCTCCCACCTCACCACCCCCCACACCACCACCGAGCCGCCACCCCACCACCACCCCGGGAGGACACACCAGTGAGGTTAGTGACCCCGGGCAAGAGGGTCATCGGGGCATCCCGACCCTGAGCCCCTATTCCCCGTAAGTGCCCCAACCCCAGGCGTTCAGGCAAACTGAACTACTGTGCGGGCAGGGTAGTGACCATCAGACCAGGGGTGGGACTGAAAAGAGGTCAGTCCCAGGTAACACCGTCTTGACGGTCTTGTTACACCTTCTAGGGCAGGAAGAGGCCCAAGGGCAGGAAGAGGCCCAAGGCTACGGCCTTAAAAGAGAAATAGACACAGGCTACGGCCTGACAAAGTGTGTAAAGGGGAAGGTGACCCCAGGCTCCGGCCTTAACACGCTGAGGAGAGAGAGTTGCCTGTGTGCATCCCTCTCCAGTTGTACTTTGGCTACAGTCAGAATACGGTCCAGGGTAGAGAGACCCTGCTACCGTACGTGTAGCGCTACCCAATTACGGAAGCGGCGACTCAGGGCCGGCCTCTCGCCGGAGCAGACGGGTGATCCCGTTTCTCCGTTAGTCATTTCCCGTACGGGCAGACACTCAGCTACGGCTGGGGCACGTACCAGGGTGGAGAATTCCCTGACGGTAGGATCTGTCCGTATTGGAGAGAGTGCGGCCCTTGGGCCCCTCACTCCGGCTTGTTCCCTACTGCGGGAGGAACACCACGTTGACGGCCTCTTGCCTCGGCGAAAGGGCGACCCCGATCACCCTACTGGTGTCCCTCGCACGCCGGGCAAGTTCACGGCACCAGCCAAAGTCCACACTAGGGGAAGTAGAGCCCCACCTCAGCCCAATGAACACACTCAGGGAACCACGAAGAGCGTGAGTCTCCCTCAAGCCTCTTTTCCTCCGGGGAGCCCTTCGTCGCCATCCAGGCTTCTTGGCCAAGCGGAGGCGTTAGAGTGGTGGCAAGGCCCGATTGCGAGTTACCGCCCACACCCGGACGCTCCTTAGTACTGTTGGAGCCCTACAGGAGATGCTGCCGCAGCCCAGCCCTGACGGCGCCTCTCCCCCTGAGCACCTGCAGCCCCCGGACGCCCAGGCCTTCCACCACGGTCCCCGACAACGGCGACCTAGGCTCTCTCATGCCCCAGCAGCAGAGGAAGCAGGCCCGAATCCTCCGACTGTTCGGTCCTAGTCCCGAGGGCCCCCGATCAGGTCGAGGCCCCCAGACTACAGGGCCTCCCTGCACCCCACCAGCGAGGCCCTAGGAAGGAGCCGCCCCTCAGGTCGAGGCCCTAAACAAGGGAGCCTCCCTGACAGTAAGTACCAGTGACTCAATTACCCAAGAAACAAGGGTAGAACAGTGACAGTGACAGTGACTGCAAATACAGTGACAGTGATCCAATGCACAGTGGCAGTGCCCAATAAAAGTTATATTAAACAGTGGTATCGTAATAAGTCGTACGTAAACGTTAAACAGTTCAGTTCCCCCTCTCAGAAAGGAAGCGGGGAGTTTTCTGTGGAATTGAAGGTAGGTGCGTGAGTGAGCCGAAAGGCAAGTGAAGTGCTCCCCTGCGACTAGGTGACCGTGTCGGATGTCGCCATACGCACCCTACCTCTATTATAGTAACATCTCCACAGACTCCCGACCACAGTGAATGCAAGTGAAACTCCCCCGTTTATTATTATCCACCAGTGACACGATAATTACTCTCAATTGACAACCGCAGTGAAGTGATACCTCTTCTAAGTAACAGTAACACATATCCCTGACTGCCCTGTGCCTAGTGTAAAAGTATATTGGATCCAGTTATAAGTGTATTATTGTATCTCTGTTTTATTGTGTGTCAAATATTGTGTATGTAGCGCTGTAAGGGATAGAATTTAAGCAATAGATGTGATTCGGTGTACTGTCTCTTTTTATGCCCTGTTCCTTTGTTAGTGCATTACATCCGGTCTAGCCAAAGGACCCCGTTCCAGTGCTCGTGTTTTTACGACGAGAAGTCGCCTTAAAAACACAGCATTACACTGGTGGCAAGCGGTGGTTCTAGGTCCGAGTAACGCACGGAGGAACGCAAAAGGGAACTACAATGGCAGCCAAACCACACATCCAATTGCCGAGGTTCAACCCAGACCAGTGCGACATAGACATATTTGGACATGGTCAAACCCCTCCTGGACATAGGGTTCGACTCAAACAGAGAAAAGATCGCTGTCACACTACCTAACCTGGGTAAAATAATCACTAGTGTCACTTCCAAAATCGTCCCGAGACTAAAATGGGATCAATTCAAACAAATTGTGAAACAGGCGGCGACACCATCTCTGGGCACAGTTGTAGCCTTGTCGGAACTAGACGCCCTCACATACGACGGAATCCTCGATGACACCTTCATCCAGGCTAGGCGGCTCGTCACCGCTGCGTACCCGGGCACAGACGCAAAAACCCGGGAACAACTCATATTCCACAAACTCCTCAGGATCCTCCCCGATTTCATTAAAAACCACTTCATAATACATGAACCGACGGGAGACCTGGATAAACAAATCAACTTAATAAGGCGCCTTCTAACCGTCCACTCCTCCCCCAAACGCGTCGGCATCATCAATCACTTCCCCACGGATCTCATCCCTGTAAATCCTTGGGAATTTACTCCTTGCTGCCCTGAGTGCCCAATCCACGACATTCGTGAGCAGCTAAAAGCTGCCCTGGGCAGCAAAACAAACCAGGAGCGCCCACAAGCCTCCCCACCATACGCCGATCGCCCCAAGCCTCAAAGAAGAAAAGCGATACGAGGAAGTCACAGAAGGCGCCCCCCTACTGCCCCCGCATCTCACCGTAATGACGGGGGCCACCTCACATCCCCCAGTCGATGACAGGGGAAAACGTGATCTTCCCATTTCCTCTCCTCCCACTATCTCTTCTATTTTGCCCTCCCCTAATCCTACCACTATTCCTAACCCTCCCACCTCTCACACCACTTTCTCCACTACTACCGCCTCCCCCCTTCCTATTCCTCCCCAACACAAAGCCTGCCTCCCCCTTCGCAGGCCTCCTAGAACCCTTACCCCATCTTCCCCAAACCCACTTCCCAAAACTGCCTCCTCCTGTCTACTCCCTCCCACCTACCACCCCACATCACCCACCACCACCACATCCCCGCCACTCATTTTTCCCACCTACACACCCTCTCTTTCCTCGCTCACTTCCCCCACCCCACCCTCAACCTCACCATACCCACAAACCCCTTCCCCCATGTCACCCTTGCCTGACCCACCACCACCTTCCTCCGATTCTGATCCTTCACCAACCACCCCACCTCCTCCAACCCGCCACTCTCAGTCACCGCCCGCTACGCCCGCCACAAACACCTTACAACCAGAAACAAAAATTGAGAGAGTGCTATGGCGCCGCCACGACCGCCCACCTGTCAGAATCCGAGGGACCCACCACCTTCTCCGACTCCTACGCCGGACCAACCATCCATCCTCCCTCCGGCTCACTCTCAATCCCCATCAGGAGCCTAACACCTTCACCACCCACTGGGTCAGCCTCACCCAACACCTCACCCCGGCCTACCAGACTTCCACCTTCACCACCTACCACCTCCAGTCACGGGGCCGTGACTTCAACAACGCGGAAGGTGGTAAAATGCCCGCCGTGCCCGCCGCAGGACCTCCCACCTCACCACCCCCCACACCACCACCGAGCCGCCACCCCACCACCACCCCGGGAGGACACACCAGTGAGGTTAGTGACCCCGGGCAAGAGGGTCATCGGGGCATCCCGACCCTGAGCCCCTATTCCCCGCAAGTGCCCCAACCCCAGGCGTTCAGGCAAACTGAACTACTGTGCGGGCAGGGTAGTGACTGTCAGACCAGGGGTGGGACTGAAAAGAGGTCAGTCCCAGGTAACACCGTCTTGACGGTCTTGTTACACCCTCTAGGGCAGGAAGAGGCCCAAGGGCAGGAAGAGGCCCAAGGGCAGGAAGAGGCCCAAGGCTACGGCCTTAAAAGAGAAATAGACACAGGCTACGGCCTGACAAAGTGTGTAAAGGGGAAGGTGACCCCAGGCTCCGGCCTTAACACGCTGAGGAGAGAGAGTTGCCTGTGTGCATCCCTCTCCAGTTGTACTTTGGCTACGGCCAGAATACGGTCCAGGGTAGAGAGACCCTGCTACCGTACGTGTAGCGCTACCCAATTACGGAAGCGGCGACTCGGGGCCGGCCTCTCGCCGGAGCAGACGGGTGATCCCGTTTCTCCGTTAGTCGTTTCCCGTACGGGCAGACACTCAGCTACGGCTGGGGCACATACCAGGGTGGAGAATTCCCTGACGGTAGGATCTGTCCGTATTGGAGAGAGTGCGGCCCTTGGGCCCCTCACTCCGGCTTGTTCCCTACTGCGGGAGGAACACCACTTTGACGGCCTCTTGCCTCGGCGAAAGGGCGACCCCGATCACCCTACTGGTGTCCCTCGCACGCCGGGCAAGTTCACGGCACCAGCCAAAGTCCACACTAGGGGAAGTAGAGCCCCACCTCAGCCCAATGAACACACTCAGGGAACCACGAAGAGCGTGAGTCTCCCTCAAGCCTCTTTCCCTCCGGGGAGCCCTTCGTGGCCATCCAGGCTTCTTGGCCAAGCGGAGGCGTTAGAGTGGTGGCAAGGCCCGATTGCGGAGTTACCGCCCACACCCGGACGCTCCTTAGCACTATTGGAGCCCTACAGGAGTCGCTGCCGCAGCCCAGCCCTGACGGCGCCTCTCCCCCTGAGCACCTGCAGCCCCCGGACGCCCAGGCCTTCCACCACGGTCCCCGACAACGGCGACCTAGGCTCTCTCACGCCCCGGCAGCAGAGGAAGCAGGCCCGAATCCTCCGACTGTTCGGTCCTAGTCCCGAGGGCCCCCGATCAGGTCGAGGCCCCCAGACTACAGGGCCTCCCTGCACCCCACCAGCGAGGCCCTAGGAAGGAGCCGCCCCTCAGGTCGAGGCCCTAAACAAGGGAGCCTCCCTGACAGTAAGTACCAGTGACTCAATTACCCAAGAAACTAGGGTAGAACAGTGACAGTGACAGCAAATACAGTGACAGTGATCCAGTGCACAGTGGCAGTGTCCAATAAAAGTTATATTAAACAGTGGTATCATAATAAGTCGTACGTAAACGTTAAACAGTTCAGTTCCCCCTCTCAGAAAGGAAGCGGGGAGTTTTCTGTGGAATTGAAGGTAGGTGCGTGAGTGAGCCGAAAGGCAAGTGAAGTGCTCCTCTGCGACTAGGTGACCGTGTCGGATGTCGCCATACGCACCCTACCTCTATTATAGTAACATCTCCACAGACTCCCGATCACAGTGAATGCAAGTGAAACTCCCCCGTTTATTATTATCCACCAGTGACACGATAATTACTCTCAATTGACAACCGCAGTGAAGTGATACCTCTTCTAAGTAACAGTAACACATATCCCTGACTGCGCTGTGCCTAGTGTAAAAGTATATTGGATCCAGTTATAAGTGTATTATTGTATCTTTGTTTTATTGTGTGTCAAATATTGTGTATGTAGCGCTGTAAGGGATAGAATTTAAGCAATAGATGTGATTCGGTGTACTGTCTCTTTTTATGCCCTGTTCCTTTGTTAGTGCATTACATCCGGTCTAGCCAAAGGACCCCGTTCCAGTGCTCGTGTTTTTACGACGAGAAGTCGCCTTAAAAACACAGCATTACAGTAATATACAAAATAGATTATTAGAGGAGTTATTAGATTTCTTTTCTTTTTTTCCCTACTAATTATTACCCGTATTTCAGAACACTGGTAGGAGAGAGAAGGTGTTGAAGAGAGATGGGGTGGAGAGGTATACCAGTGAAGATGGGTGGAGGGTGGGTGGCCTGATAGCACAGGAAAGGTTGACGCAGAGGAAGTGGATGGAGGGTGGGTGGCCTGATAGCACAGGAAAGGTTGACGCAGAGGAAGTGGATGGAGGGTGGGTGGCCTGATAGCACAGGAAAGGTTGACGCAGAGTAAGTGGATGGAGGGTGGGTGGCCTGATAGCACAGGGAAGGTTGACGCAGAGGAAGTGGATGGAGGGTGGGTGGCCTGATAGCAGAGGGAGTGTCATCATGGCCACCTGCTTTGGGATTAAAGCATCTGGCCGAAGATAAACAGATGCAGTGAGATATAGTGAGTTCAAAAAAGAAATTGTTATGTTAATGGGGGCGCTCACCTTCCACTAACTCGATGTAGTGTTGCTCTCGGGTGTCTGCCCTTTCCTCTCCTCCATCCTTCTTTCCTTCCATCCTCTTCTGTCATTCTTTCCTTCATTCTTTCCTCATCCTTCTGCCTACAGTTAACTTTACACTCCCTCTTCTGTCATTCTTTCCTTCATTCTTTCCTCGTCCTTCTGCATACAGGTGACTTTACACTCCCTTTTCTGTCTTTCTTTCATTCTTTCCTCCTCCTTCTGCCTGTGGGTGACTCTACACTGAGTGACAAGCCAGATAGTTTCCTGTACACCAGGAAACCGTTTACGATGCTGGGTGGTAACCATATAACCAAATTTTGGCGCCTGGTGGTTTAGTGAGTAATTATTGCGCTCCAATCGGATTGAGCCGGTGAAGGTTTATATCCAAGGGGTGGTTGGAGTTTATTGCTCATGTAATGCCACTCAGGGATGAGTGAGGCTGGTCACTCACGTCTATAATGTCAGGACCAACTTGCCTAGCCCCGGGCTCCTACGCTCCTCATGGGGCAATGTAGGATTGGATGGTGATGATGATGATGATATGTTGGCCTATGTCAAATTTGTAGTACTTGATAATGTAAAGTACTGTAATGTATTTTGGGTTTACTCTGTTATTATTATTATTATTATTATTATTATTATTATTACTGTTATCCATCCATCCGTCATCCAGTCCTATGTTGCCCCCTGAGGAGCATAGGAGCCTGGGGCTAGGCAAGTTAGTCCTGACATTTAACCCGCCCCGTCCCGACGACGTATGGGTACGTCACCACGATTTGCATTTGCCAGTCCCGGCGACGTACCAGTACGTCGTGCAATTGCAAGGTACCTAATTTGCACAATTTTCAATTTTCGCACGTGATTTTTCGTATGTATCCACGGGACACCTTCCTCTATTCCTGTACAAGATACCAAGCAGGGACAATGCCTTACACTGCATAACCTCCCCCATCCCCCCCTCACGCCATTGTCTTGGCAAAGGACCTGTTACCAGTGACCTGGCTAGTAAAGTTATTCAGGGCCAGAGTGATTCCCCAATCGATGACAATGTGGAGGACAATGTTTACACAGCATTAGAAGAAGAAACAGCCAGAAATAATGATCAGGTAGTGTGGCAAAAATAGGTCAGGTATGGTGATTAGTTAGTGAGTGAAACAATGCTTATAATGCCTTTATTACTGCTTGAAAACCAATATACTGTCATACTACATATACATTCGTACCAAGTAAATAAATAAATACCATTTATGAGTGGATAAAATAGTTACCCTCCCATAGAACTCGTTTTCTTTGGTGCCAGCATGTTAGAAAACCCACTCAGGTAAGGAGGAACTCCTACCTGGATTGGGCACTTTAAACCTCAGGTGAGCGATTTCTTTATGAATTTTCGATGTTTCTCACCAAAAGCGAAGGTTTTAGCCAAAAAAAAAAAAATCGAAAATACCTCGGGACTGGGGGATGTCGGAGGTGCGGAAAACCTCGGGACGTGACGGGTTAAGATGACTTACCATATTAAAGTTGGGGTATATTGTTCACGTAATGCCATTACCCCGTTAATTTCATCCATACTAAATGCTCTCAACTCTCCAACTCAAATTCTTCCCGCTCCTTCTGGCACCTTGCCAAAAATCTTTCTAACAACTTTACCTCATCATCCTTCCCTCCTCTTTTCTGCTCTGATGGTTCTGTAGCTATTTCTTCTACTGATAAAGCAGATCTCTTCGCACAGACTTTCTCCTCCAATTCCACCTTAGACGATTCCGGTGCTGTTCCTCCATCACTTCCCCCCTCTGACTTCCTCATGGCTGACATTAAAATTTCTTCAGTTGATGTATTTTCTGCCATCACTGGCCTCAGTACTAACAAGGCATATGGGCCTGATGGGGTCCCTCCTGTTGTTCTCAAGAACTGTGCTTCTGTGCTTACACCCTGCCTAGGCAAACTCTTTCGCCTTTGTCTGTCAACTTGTACCTTTCCTTCTTGCTGGAAGTTTGCTCTCATTTAGCCAGTCCCAAAGAAGGGTGACCACTCCCAACCCTCCAACTATCGTCCAATTGCTTTAACGTCCTGTATTTCAAAAGTTTTCGAGTCAATTCTCAATAGAAAAATTTTAAGGCATCTTTCCTATCACAACCTTCTTTCCGATCGTCAGTATGGGTTCCGTCAGGGACGCTCCACTGGCGATCTTCTCACCTACCTTTCAGACTCCTGGTCATCCTCCTTTCGGGACTTTGGCGAAAGCCTTGCCATTACACTTGACATCTCAAAGGCTTTCGATCGAGTCTGGCATAAATCTTTAATTTCCAAACTGCCCTCCTACGGTTTCTATCCTTCTATCTGTGCCTTCATTGCTAGCTTCCTTTCTGGTCGTTTTATAGCCGCTGTTGTAGACGGCCATTGTTCTTCTCCTAGATCTATCAACAGTGGTGTTCCTCAGGGCTCTGTCCTATCACCAACTCTCTTCCTTTTATTCATCATTGATCTTCTAATCTGTACATCTAACCCTATCCACTCGTACGCTGTGACTCCACGCTTCACCTTTCCATTCGGTTCCCGCAACGCCCATCTCAACAGTTTCTTCAACAGGCAAGGGATGAGGCTATGGCACACCTAATGTCTGACTTGGCTTGTATCTCTGACTGGGGTAAAAATAATATGGTTGTTTCTAATGCATCTAAGACTCAGTTCTTAAACCTGTCAACCCGACAGAATCTTCCACAGGTATACCCACTAATGTTTAATAATATTCAGCTTAATCCTGCATCTTCATTGAACATGCTTGGGGTTTCATTTACTCGGGACTTATCTTGGAAAGATCATATTACATCTCTTGTAAAATCTGCTTCCAAGAGATTGGGTGTGCTAAGCCGACTCCGCTCTTTCTTTACCCCTGCACAATTGTTGACTCTATACAGAGGTTTTATCCGCCCCTGTGTGGAGTACAACTCTTATGTGTGGGGAGGCTCCCCACATACAGCTCTTCTCAATAGGGTGGAGTCAAAGGCTTTTCGTCTCATTATCTCTCCTCCTCTTACTGACTCCCTTCAACCTCTGTCCCTTCGCCGCACTGTTGCATCTTTACCTCTTTTCTATCGCTACTTTAATGGTCACTGCTCCTCTGAACTGTCTGCTTTCATTCCTCCACCTCTACGACGGGCGCGTAGCACCCGTCTAGCAGCAAACTGTCATCCCTTTTCTGTCCATCTCTCTAATGCAAGAGTTAACCGTTACTCCCAGTCTTTCATTTATGTTACAGGTCAGCTCTGGAACTGTCTCCCTCTGTCTGTATTTCCTGCTGCCTACGATCTCCAGTCTTTCAAACGCAGTGTGTCCAGGCATCTCAAAATGATCGGATCTTGAATTTGGCTCTCTCTTGTATTTTGTTTTTCTCTTGGAGGGAACTGTTACTGCGGGATCATGGCCTTTGGTTCCTTCTTCCTCTCATTTAAAAAAAAAAAAAAAAAAACTGCTGTATACAGCCTGGGCTGTTCCGAATGTAACTGCTGTATACAGCCTGGGCTGTTCCTAGTGTAACTGCTCAATACAGACCTGGCTGCACAGGGTAATTTCCAATATAGTGCCATGGTGACGAAGGCTGACCCATGCAAGCATGTTGGAGCCTTCAAAACCAATACCAAAAAATAAAACAAACACCATACATTGCAATAGGGAGTCACACACTGGGATGTTCATCCCTGGCTTTACCAAAGTAAATATTGAACTAATATTTTGTTACTATATACTTTGGCATGGGTTCTGTCAATAGGGAGTCACACACTGGGATGTTCATCCCTGGCTTTACCAAAGTAAATATTGAACTAATATTTTGTTACTATACACTTTGGCATGGGTTCTCTCAATTCCTAAGACAAAATTTGCCCATTGGCAAATTACATTTTATCCCTATGTCTGTGCACCACGGACACCTTCAAAAAACCGCCTGAGCAGTTAACGGGTTAAGGGATGAGTGAGGCTGGTCACTCTCATCTTAAATGTCAGGACCAACTTGCCTAGCCCCGGGCCCCTACGCTCCTCATGGGACAGCACTGGATTAGATGAATGAATGAATGAATCATTATTACGGTATTGTGGTAGGTGGGGGTGCTCACCATCCACTCACTCAATGTAGTGCTCTCAGGTGCCTGACCTTTCCTCTCTTTCATCCTTTTTTTCTTCCTTCCTCTTGTCTTTCTTTCCTTCATTCTTTCCTCTTCCTTCTGCCAGTGGGTGACTCTACACTGAGTGACAAGCCAAATGGTTTCCTGTACACCAGGAAACCATTTACTACACTGGGTGGTAACCATATAACCAGATTATGGCAGCTGGTGGCAGCTGGATTGAGCCGGTGAAGGTTTATATCCAAGGGGTGGTTGGGGTTTATTACTCATGAAATGCCACTCAGGGATGAGTGAGGCTGGTCACTTTCATCTTAAATGCCAGGACCAACTTGCCTAGCCCCGGGCCCCAACACTCCTTACTGGGCAACCTTGGATTGGATGATGGATGGATGGATAGATTATTATAGGAAACGAAATTATGTGATTCGTGAAGGATGTGGAGTGAGGAAGTCTGTGGACACCAGGATCGAAGAGAGTGTACTGAGATGGTATGGTCTTGTGGAGAGAATGGATAACAATAGGGTGGTGAAAAAGGTATATCTGAGCGAATTTGAAGGAGGGAGGAGGCGAGGTAGGTCAAGGAGAAGGTGGAGGGATATGGTGGATGAGTGTGTGAGGAAGAGAGGTTTGGAAGTTGGTGAGACTAGGGAACTGACAAGAGTTCGAGCTGGCTGGATGAATGTTGTGAGGAGAAGTGCACGATCAGGGATTTGGCACCCATTTTTAACGTGACAGCGTCCGGATTGACTCTATCGGATACATTTATGTGAAGCTACAGAATGTGGTGAATGTTTTTGACATATTTGAAAGAGCCAGGATTCTAGGAGCTTGAATGATGAGTGAATGGAAGCGTGGCCCATTGGATGGGCAAATGTGGGCTGTCTGGACATTGCTACTCCTCACCCTGCCCTAGGGTGGGAAAGGAGGTGTGGATGATGATGATGATTATTATTAAAATGGTTGGTGGAAGCACTCACCATCCACTCACTCGATGTAGTGCTGCTTTTGGGTGACTGCCCTTTCCTTGCTTCCTTCTTTCCTTCCTTCCTCTTCTGTCTCTTTCTTTCATTCTTTCCTCTTCCTTCTGCCTATGGCTGACTCTACACTGAGTGACAAGCCAAAAGGTTTTCTGTATGTCATGAAACCACGCTGGGTGGTAACCATATAACCAAATTATGGCACCTGGTGGTTTAGTGGGTAATTAAGGCGCTCTAGTTGGATTGAGCCAGTGCAGGTCCAAGGGGTGGTTGGGGTTTATTGCTCATGTAATGCCACTCAGGGATGAGTGAGGCTGGTCACTGTCATCTTAAATGTCAGCACCAAGTTGCTTAGCCCTGGTTCCTGTGCTCCTCATGGGGCAGTGTAGAATTGCATGGTGATGAATATATGATTATTATCCATCCATCCATTATCCAGTCCTATGCCGCCCCATGAGGAGCGTAGGAGCCCAGGGCTAGGCAAGTTGGTCCTGACATTTGAGATGAAAATGACCAGCCTCACTCATCCCTGAGTGGCATTATGTGAGCAATAGACCCCAACCATCCCTTGGATATAAACCTTCACCGGCTCAATAAACCACCAGGCGCCATAATTTGGTTATATGGTTACCACCCAGCGTAGTAAATGGTTTCCTGGTGTACAGGAAACCATTTGGCTTGTCACTCAGTGCAGAGTCACCCTCAGGCAGAAAGAAGTGGAAAGAATGAAGGAAAGAAAGACAGAAGAGGGAGTGTAAAGTTACCCGTAGGCAGAAGGAAGAGGAAAGAATGAAGGAAAGAAAGACAAAAGAGGAAGTGTAAAGTTACCCGTAGGCAGAAGGACAAGGAAAGAATGAAGGAAAGAAAGACGTATTATTATTATTATTATTATTATATGTAGTAGGTGGGGGCGTTCACCATCCACTCACTCGATGTAGTGCTGCTGTCGGATGTCTGGCCTTTCCTCTCCTCCATCCTTCTTTCCTTCCATCCACTTCTGTCTTTCTTTCCTTCATTCTTTCCTCTTCCTTCTGCCTACGGGTAACTTTACACTCCCTCTTCTGTCTTTCTTTCCTTCATTCTTTCCTCTTCCTTCTGCCTACGGGTGACTTTACACTCCCTCTTCTGTCTTTCTTTCCTTCATTCTTTCCTCTTCCTTCTGCCTATGGGTGACTCTACACTGAGTGACAAGCCAAATGGTTTCCTGTACACCAGGAAACCATTTACTATGCTGGGTGGTAACCATATAACCAAATTTTGGCACCTGGTGGTTTAATGGGTAATTTTTGCGCTCCAATCGGATTGAGCCGGTGAAGGTTTATATCCAAGGGGTGGTTGGGGTTTATTGCTCATGTAATGCCACTCAGGGATGAGTGAGGCTGGTCACTCTCATCTTAAATGTCGGGACCAACTGCCTAGCCCCGGGCTCCTACGCTCCTCATGGGGCAATGTAGGATTGGATGATGGATGGATGGATTATTATTATTATTATTATTATTGTTGTTGTTGTTGTTGTTGTTATTATTATTATTATTATTATTATTACCATTATCATTACTATTATCATCAATATTATTGCTATTGCTACTACTACTACTACTACTACCACCAGTACTGCTACTACTACTACTACTATTATTATTATTATTATTAGTTAGTGTTTATTATTATTGTTATTATTATCATTATTATAATAATTATTATTTTTTCTCATTATTAGTCCTATTGATCATTCTTTTTTCCTCCTCCACAAGTGAAGTGAAGTGACGTAAGGTCTAGAAAACAAGGAAAAAGAAGTGAGAAATGAGAAAGAGTCAAGAACATGCCTAGTGGAACGGGCCACACACTCATCTTCCTACCAATCAAGCCCTTGGAATCACGAACTCACCAAAACATGTATGTGTTTGTGTATGTGCTTTGTGCTACCAAGCAGTGTGTGGGTATTACTGTACTATTGTAATCACAGTGTCCCAGTGCTGTGGATTAGTTTATGTTGACTACCAGTATGTGATGGCTGGTACTACTGGCTACTACCACCACTACTACAACTACGACAGAAAGTGTGAGTACCCCCTTCATGATGAGGTCAAGTCTTCTTTTAGTCATCCACTATAACTTGGCCAATTATCATCCTTCTCTTGCCTGTTTGACTTAACTGATTGGCAGAGAAAGACAATACTATGGCTGTACATCCTGTCCCTAGCACTTAATACTATGGCTGTACATCCTGTCCCTAGCACTTAATACTATGGCTGTACATCCTGTCCCTAGCACTTAATACTATGGCTGTACATCCAGTCCCTAGCACTTCCTCATGACTAGCAGCTTAGTAATCAGGATGGAAGGATGGTAATTTTAGGCCAAGTTAAAGTGAGCCTCGTATAGTCAAACCTCCTTGATTGCTGGTTTGGTCATTGCGTTATTTCCTGATCTTATAAATAATCCAGAACCGTCAATATCCAGTAGTTGTAAATCATGGTAGTGGTAATATCATCGTGTGAGGTGTGGCTGTGAGGAAAGTTGAGGGAAATCACAGGGGTGTCAGTATTGCTTTATTTCTTTAGCTTTGTCTGTTTATAGCCAGGCACCATAATGCTGTGAGGGTTGGCTGCTTCTCTTTGAGTTAGGCTAGTTGTTGTACAGGGAGGGGCACTAACCCTCCGCCAACCCACTTATTGACACATAGGGAACACGTATAGGTTGTTATATGGTTACCACCCAGCATTGTAAATGGCTTCCTGGCTTACAGGAAACTATTAGGCTTGTTACTCAATGTAAAGCCACCTGGAAAGGAAAGAAGAGTAACAAAAAGTGACAGGATAGGTAGGAGAAATAGGAAGAGAGGAGGGCAGACACAGAAAAAGAATGATAACGGTGAAGAAAGTACCGTAGTAGGCAGCACTACAGCAAGTGAGTGGATGATGGTTGCCACCACATACCACATTGATCTAGTCATATAAGTAATCCAGTACCATCAGTACTGGTATAGTGGTAAAATAATCATAAGTGCTGTTAGTCTGTGAGGAAAGTTTAGGAAAATCAAAGGAATTTTCATGCATGGTGTTCCTCCTTGTAGTGAAAGTGCTGAGAAAACACCTAAAAAAAACATAGGCCCCACTGTCAGAATTGTAAGCGGCATTCAGCAGTTGATGGGTTTAAATACCAAGCTGCATTTGATACAAAAAGCAACTAAACTACTGTATTGGGCTTCATTTTGTCTTGTATCATTTATAAAGGCTCCAACATGCTTGTGTGCATCACCTACTGGCAACTCTCCATGCTGCGTCATCTCTGGCAGCCTCCCTATTTAGTCCCATATCCCTGAGAATCACACTGTGTTACCTTGTCCCAGGTTTTTTTGGTCTGCCTCTCACAACCCTACCCCTGACATTCACGCTTCTCACTTGCTGCATCCAGTTGTCATCCCCCTTCCTCTCCACATGTTTAAGTACTGTATAGGAAAAATCTCATAGCTACTGCATTAACTTCCCCAAATAACTTTAAACTCAATTGTACAATGGAAGAGTTGAGGGGAAGGATGGGACTGGAGTGTATTGGTGTTGTGATGAGGAGGGGTAGATTGAGATGGTTTGGGAGGAAGGATGGGACTGGAGTGTATTGGTGTTGTGATGAGGAGGGGTAGATTGAGATGGTTTGGGAGGAAGGATGGGACTGGAGTGTATTGGTGTTGTGATGAGGAGGGGTAAATTGAGATGGTTTGGGAGGAAGGATGGGACTGGAGTGTATTGGTGTTGTGATGAGGAGGGGTACATTGAGATGGTTTGGGAGGAAGGATGGGACTGGAGTGTATTGGTGTTGTGATGAGGAGGGGTACATTGAGATGGTTTGGGTGGAAGGATGGGACTGGAGTGTATTGGTGTTGTGATGAGGAGGGGTAAATTGAGATGGTTTGGGTGGAAGGATGGGACTGGAGTGTATTGGTGTTGTGATGAGGAGGGGTACATTGAGATGGTTTGGGTGGAAGGATGGGACTGGAGTGTATTGGTGTTGTGATGAGGAGGGGTAAATTGAGATGGTTTGGGTGGAAGGATGGGACTGGAGTGTATTGGTGTTGTGATGAGGAGGGGTACATTGAGATGGTTTGGGTGGAAGGATGGGACTGGAGTGTATTGGTGTTGTGATGAGGAGGGGTAGATTGAGATGGTTTGGGTGGAAGGATGGGACTGGAGTGTATTGGTGTTGTGATGAGGAGGGGTAGATTGAGATGGTTTGAGAGGAAGGATGGGACTTTAGTGTATTGGTGTTGTGATGAGGAGGGGTAGATTGAGATGGTTTGGGAGGAAGGATGGGACTGGAGTGTATTGGTGTTGTGATGAGGAGGGGTAGATTGAGATGGTTTGGGAGGAAGGATGGGACTGGAGTGTGTTGGTGTTGTGATGAGGAGAGGTAGATTGAGATGGTTTGGGAGGAAGGATGGGACTGGAGTGTATTGATGTTGTCATGAGGAGGGATAAATTGAGATGGTTTGGGCATGTGGAGAGGATGGAGGATGACAGTTGGGTGTGGAGGGTGAGGAATGTGAAGTTTGGGGGTGGGGTTATGAGAGGCAGACTGAAAAAGACCTGGAACAAGGTCATAGAGTGTGCCCTCAGGGATAAGGGACTGAATAGGGAGGCTGCCAAAGATCGGGCAGTGTGGAGAGCTGCCATTAGGTGACCAAGGCTGATGCATGCAAGCTTGTTGGAGCGTTTATAATCTACCGTGTACAACATGATACAACTTCACCGTACAAGTGAGTGAAAATTATATGTTAGAATAATGGAGCTAGCATTGCAGTGACTGAAAACACACTCTTTTGTTGTTGCTTAACCCTGGTCTGTGTGGCCAAGCAGACCCGTGAACCACAAGTAAGCAGCTACATCTGTGGGCCTAGGCACAGTAAAACACAAACGGCATGTAGGTATCACACACGCCAGGTAGGCAGCGCCTCACTAGGGTTGGACAGGGGCCTTCCCACAGTGAGGTGCAGGGAAAGATGAGGTGGTGTGGCTCTCAGATAGACATGACAGCAGGTCCATGTAGGGTGCACACTACCATGACTGTAAGCTCCTCATTCGTGCCTTGTTGTGGTAGTTTAGTGCACCAGTTAACTGTGGTCAAAGAGGTTAGGGCAGTAGAAGGGTGTGCAGTGCCACGATTGTAAGCTGCTCGTTAGTGTGTAATTACAGAAGTGGACTAAATAACCATGATCAGAGTGGTTAGGATGGTAGTTTAGTGCACCAGTTAACTATGGTCAAAGAGGTTAGGGCAGTAGAAGGGTGCACATTGCCACGATTGTAAGCTGCTCGTTAGTGTGTAATTACAGCAGTGGACTAAATAACCATGATCAGAGTGGTTAGGATGGTAGTTTAGTGCACCAGTTAACTGTGATCAAAGAGGTTAGGGCAGTAGAAGGGTGTGCAGTGCCACGATTGTAAGCTGCTCGTTAGTGTGTAATTACAGAAGTGGACTAAATAACCATGATCAGAGTGGTTAGGATGGTAGTTTAGTGGACCAATTATATAACCATGGTCAAGGAGGTTTGATGGCAGATACTGTTTGAATTATATATATATTTTACACCTGTTTGGATATTTGTGTTTTATTTTCATGTGTTTGTCAATTAGGTAGTGTGTGTTATCGAGATGTGGGACCACCTTTCTCATATTGTGTGTACCTCCATAAAATTATCCTTTGCCGTTGCACTAATCCAGGAACATGATAAAGCTGCAGTACAGTGTATTTTTTAGCTTGGAGTCAAGAAAGTAACTTAGATGAGCATTAGTTAATGTCTAGATGGAATTCCAAGATAGTGCCAGTGTGAGTTTAAGTACCTGACAGCCTTCTAAAAAGTCTAAACAAAGGTCAACTTCAGTAAATTTGAAATGTTTAAAATCTGAGTAACACACTTCAGTAAATTTTTTAAAGAAATGTAAAAATAATAAAGTTGAGAATGTACACCAATAATTCAAACTAGTGGAGGGAAAATTATTGATAATATTGTTAAGAATAGACTTGAAAGAACTGCAACATTGAGGTAGTCCCCATTGTTGATAATGTGCTGTTTAGATGGGCTTTATTAACTGACAGAACTGCAACATTGAGGTAGTGCCCATTGTTGATAATTAATGTCCTGTTTAGATAGGCTTTATTAACTGACAGAACTGCAACATTGAGGTAGTGCCCATTGTTGATAATTAATGTGCTGTTTAGATAGGCTTTATTAACTGCCAGAACTGCAACATTGAGGTAGTCCCCATTGTTGATAATTAATGTGCTGTTTAGATAGGCTTTATTAACTGTATTTGTCTCTCTCTTTATTTGGTCTGTTTTGTGTCAAGGTTTGGCTTTTGTTGTGTTGTTGTCCTCTGCTGCTTTCCTCTTTCCTTTTTGCTTTCCTCCTCCTCCTCCTTTTCCTTCTCCCTCTACACCCCTCCTTATATTACCCCCCCCACCTCCCCTTTCTCCTCCTCCTCTACCATACCACAATCACCACACCACCACCATACTGTCATACCATCACACACACCTCTTCCCTTCAGTTATTACCTGCCAGTGATAAGGGTGGCTGTTTGGGCCTCTTGGCAGTGTGCTTGGGATTGGCCTCCTCTTGCCAACGAGGTGTGGCAAGTGACAGTGGTTGTTTGTTCATTGCCATCTTGACCCATGCCCTTGATGTGACCCCCACTACAAATAAGTTATATACACCACCACTACCATACAACTGCCATACCACCACCATACAACTGCCATACCACCACCATACAACTGCCATACCACCACCATACAACTGCCATACCACCACCACCATACAACTGCCATACCACCACCACCACCATACAACTGCCATACCACCACCACCACCACCACCATACAACTGCCATACCACCACCACCACCATACAACTGCCATACCACCACCACCACCATACAACTGCCATACCACCACCACCACCATACAACTGCCATACCACCACCACCACCATACAACTGCCATACCACCACCACTACCATACAACTGCCATACCACCACCATACAACTGCCATACCACCACCACCACCATACAACTGCCATACCACCACCACCACCATACAACTGCCATACCACCACCATTACCATACTACCACCATTACCATACTACCACCACTACCATACCACCACCACTACCATACCACCAACCACAACAGCCACTACCATACCAACACCACCACAACAACCACTACCATACCACCACCACCACCATACCACCACCATCACTACCACCACCATCACTACCACCACCACCACCATACTGCCATTCTCAGCACCATAATATCACCACCTTCATCACCGTACCACATACCTCCATCCAGCCACCCCCACCCTGCCTCACTTGCCACCTCCATCCTTCCTTACCTGCCACCTGCCTCATACCCTGCCTCACCTGCCACCACCCCTACCCTGCCTCACCTGCCACCACCCCTACCCTGCCTCACCTGCCACCCCCCCTACCCTGCCTCACCTGCCACCCCCCCTACCCTGCCTCACCTGCCACCCCCCACCACCCCCTACCCTGCCTCACCTGCCACTCCCTCACCACCCCCCCTACCCTGCCTCACGTACCCAGAGCTGCCTCTTGTCCTATACTACACATGATTGGTGTTACCTCTGTAGTTTGAGTTAGGGTTTAGTAGCCAGAAGTTTTCCTTCAGAAAGCCTGTCTCATCCAAGACTTGTGGATTTAGTGTTCATTTCCTCACTCCCTTTCTTCTGGTGCAGGATTGGGCTGTCAGGCTGTGTAAATGGGAAGCATCTTGTCATGTCAGGGTTGCAAGTCAGCCACACTGCCTGCTTTCCTTCCTTTGATTTGAGATGATCTGCCACAAACTGTGTTGCACAGAAGCAGCCTGTCATCTCACCTGTGATTCTTTGGCTTTTTTGGTTTGAAGTAAAACAGAGTTTCAGAGAAGCAGCCTGTCATCTCACCTGTGATTCTCTTGGCTTTTTTGGTTTGAAGTAAAACAGAGTTTCAGAGAAGCAACCTGTCATCTCACTTGTGATTCTCTTGGCTTTTTTGGTTTGAAGTAAAACAGAGTTTCAGAGAAGCAACCTGTCATCTCACTTGTGATTCTCTTGGCTTTTTTGGTTTGAAGTAAAACAGAGTTTTAGAGAAGCAGCCTGTCATCTCACTTGTGATTCTCTTGGCTTTTTTGGTTTGAAGTTAGCTTCCAAAAACAAAGTTTTAGAGAAGCAGCCTGTCATATCGATGATGCTAGAGAAGCAGCCTGTCATCTCACTTGTGATTCTTTGGCTTTTTTGAAGTCAGCTTCCAAAAACAAAGTTTCAGAGAAGCAGCCTGTCATCTCACTTGTGATTCTCTTGGCTTTTTTGAAGTCAGCTTCCAAAAACAGAGTTTCAGAGAAGCAGTCTGTCATCTCACTTGTGATTCTCTTTTGAAGTCAGCTTCCAAAAACAGAGTTTCAGAGAAGCAGCCTGTCATCTCGATGATGCTTTGCCTTGCTTGTCTCATTTATGATGTTCTTTGTTGTGCTGTGCTGTGAGCTTCTAAAAACTAAGTTTTAGAGAAGCATTCATTCATCTCATTAATGATGTTCTGTTCTTGCTTGTCTCATTCATGATGCTTTGCCTTGCTTGTCTCATTCATGATTGTCCCATTCATGATGCTTTGCCTTGCTTGTCTCATTCATGATTGTCCCATTGATGATGCTTTGCCTTGCTTGTCTCATTCATGATGCTTTGCCTTGCTTGTCTCATTCATGATGCTTTGCCTTGCTTGTCTCATTCATGATGCTTTGCCTTGCTTGTCTCATTCATGATTGTCCCATTGATGATGCTTTGCCTTGCTTGTCACATTGATGATTGTCTTGCTTGTCACATTGATGATTGTCTTGCTTGTCACATTGATGATGCTTTGCCTTGCTTGTCACATTGATGATGCTTTGCCTTGCTTGTCACATTGATGATTGCCATGCTTGCCTCATGATGTCCTTTGTGGTGTTGTCTTTGGTCTGTTGTCAGCTTCAGAAAAAAATACTTCAGAAAAAAATACTAAGTTTTAGAGAAGCATCCATTCATCTCGCTGATGATGTTCTGTGGCTTCCCGTTTTTTATGATGCCTTGCTGTCTTCCCGTTTTTTTATGATGCCTTGCCTAACCTGAGCTTGCATATACTAAGTTTTAGAGAAGCATCCTTTCATCTCTTTTATGATGCTCTTTGGTATGATGCTTGCCATTTTATGTCTCGTGATACTCTTTCAGTGTTTGTCTCCTGCTGCTGTTGTCATAAGTGTAGCATCCATTCATGTCATTGTCAGGTGTATTGAAACTATCAGGTTTATGATGCAATTTATTGGAGTTGCTGTCACATGTCATACTCATGTCACTTACCTTTTATAAGTTCTTTTGTAATGTCCTTCCAGTGTCTCCTCTTGGTGACAGCACTAAGACATGTCCTCTTGGTGCTGTCTCACTAAGAGGACATGTCTCCTCTTGGTGCTGTCACTAAGAGGAGACACACTGAAAGGACATTACAAAAGCACTTATAAAAGGTAAGTCACTTATAAGACATTGTAAAGACATAATAAAATACAGTGTTCAATCGACTTAGTTTTATTCTCACAGCATGGTATACAGGGAAGGCCATAAGGGTGAAAGTGGCAGACCATCGAGATAGGTCCTGCTCCGGCCCCAGATACCTCTCGTTGCGCCCGGAGCCCGATCATCCATTATTCCCTGTCTGTCTTGCAATACCCCACACTGCTGAGACCACATGACACTCCAGCAGTAAAGGAGTACCAAGACATAGGCAGGAAATACAGGATGAACAGGGCTCCATATCAATTATGCATTGCTGATACAAACATCACCAATGCATAAATATACATCAATACAACTCAACCAAAAATGACTGCCATACATCAAACCATCATTGGGAGAAACTCATTTCTATTAATTTTTATAATTTCCCAATTAACTGGTCTTCATGCAGTCATTTTTGCTTAGAAATTTTAACACCTAGCTAAGACTACCTATGTTAATTCATTATAGCAAGTTTATGTCTGTACTGACGGTTGTATCAATTTTAATATTACCATGTGGCAAGGCATTCCTTCAGCAGACTGATTAACCCCTGAAAGACTGGCATCCAAACGTTTTGACACGCTCAGGACGGGCATACTGGCGTGTGGGGGAAGGGGGCCACGGGTGGAAGGGTGAGGGAGAGGCAATAGGTGGCAGAGAGGGGCGATGGGTAGCAGGGTAGGGGTGGGGTAGGCTGGGGGTGCATGATCACATATGCAGACATCAGTCTTCTCGGAGTTAAGATTCAAAGATTTTCATCTTATAAAACTATATTCTCTTAATTCAATCAGTCCCTTATCTCACCCATACTATCACCAGAAAACCTCAGCTAGGTAAAGTTCTCTTGTATTAAAATATAACTATCATCAAACCCAAAAAACAATACAAACTCTAAAATCCGATGTATTAGTTTCAAGTACCTCCTGTTTACCAGAATCTTTTCTTGCAATGTTAATCTTATATCCATTGTCCTCAAACTTGTTATTAATTACTGTTAACCTTTAACCTGCAACATTAAAGTGTTTACCAAGACATTACGGCATATGTGCCAATTTTTAGGTATACAGTGTCTGCAATAATGAATGGGAGTCAAATGATTTTCAAAGGGGACTGTACCCATGATTACATCAGGTGGGGAGGGGGAAGATCTCAAGTACGAGGCAGTGATCAACAACCACCATTTCCACCAATGAATACTTCAGTCACTCAAAAGCAAAGAAATGAAGACTGATTTTCAATGTTCCCAGGTTAACAGTGCTTACTATACACTCACATTCCCTTAGCTCAGTCAAAACTTAATTTTCCGTTAATCCTCTACATCCAAGCATTTCAGATTTCAGAGTTTGCATTGTAGGATTTAATTTATCAGTTTACTAATGTATGTATGCATTTACTGACAACCCAAATTTTCTATTAATCCTTAAGAGTTTGCACTGTAGAAGGTAATTTAACAGGAATTTACTAATGTATGTTATTGTCAAGAGTTCACCAATATAGGTGTGAATGCCTTTGTAAAAATACCTTGCCTCATGCAATTAAATTCTCAAAATTAGCTAATGGCCATATTTGTAAAACTGAGAGAGCAGAGATGGACAAGCACCAAATGCAATACAAGCAGAAGCCATATGTGGTGTATAACCTTTGCTTCATTGTACTAACATACTGTATAGCAATACCAAAATATCTTCAGTTAAAGACCATCTCTGCTCAATCATTTCTATTAATACAGCCATAAACAGGCTACAGAACGAACATATTACTCGCCTTCAAGACTTTCCGTTAAACATATTGCATCCATCCATCATCCAATCCTACATTGCCCCATGAGGAGCATATAAGCCCGGGGCTAGGCAGTTGGTCCCGTCATTTAAGATGAGAGTGAACAAATCTTTGAAACATTTAACAGAGCTGGGGTTACCTCCAGTTCTTACAGTAAGAAATCCCTTGTACAAGATGATTCCTTTTAAAAAATCCATTTATTAAATTTATGCACTGATTATGTATTAACTGCCAATGACATTTGTTTTAATAACTGACAAGATTACAAGAGCAGCTAGTACTT
The DNA here is from genome assembly GCF_032717465.1 of Coenobita brevimanus. NCBI lineage: Eukaryota > Metazoa > Arthropoda > Malacostraca > Decapoda > Coenobitidae > Coenobita > Coenobita brevimanus. Next base: position 4,459,167 of record NC_136980.1, on the reverse strand, counting down.
ATCACTTTCCAATCCTCAGTTTACAGAGAAACATTAAGGTTACTCAAGATAGAGTCTTCCCAGAATCATTCTTCCATAAAGCAGTTTTATCAACAATCATTTAACTACTGTGTAAAGTTCTTTTTCCTTGGGATCTCTTCATTACTGCATTTCAAAATCTAATTCTTTCACAAAACAGGATCTTAAAATCCATAGCCATGATTCCTCAACATGTTTTAACATGCTAAAAGTTAATTCAAAGATAAAAACAGCCTTGCCAAAAATCAAGGTAACTATCTTTCACACTGCAGTCTTGTAAAGGCGAAAACTATAGTACCGATCTGCACCTCACCTAACCAATGCATTATTCAAATACATTAATATAATCAATGAATTTATTGCAAAAATTTTTAAGCCTGGTATATGTAGAGGTTCTATAAGTATACAGCACATCCTAATACAGTAGTTATAACAGCCGTACAGACATCCTATAATAATCTTTCATGACTATTACATTTTAATTAACTATTATTAGAGCTGAGCATTCAAGACTGATATTTGGATATTTTACGTTGACAAAGTCAAAACAATGTGTGACATCACCAATATTCTTGAGATGTAACTTGTTCTGGCCAACACATGGCAGTCTTGAACCAAACTTCATACATCATACCTGCAATAACAAAAAAAAAAGATTAGTCTCTTGGGAGTAGGCCTACAGTAACTACATTCTATGGGTGGGAGGGTTACCAATTTTGAGATTGTGGGGGCAGGTTACAGTTAAAATTGAAACTTACCCTTTAGATTGGGAGGGGGATTTGTTTCAATATAAACCCCCTCGATTGCCTAAGATGGTCTAGTTTATTCTTGCTGCCTCCATACCTATTTTATTCAGCTCTGGAAATGATGTATTGGTTGGGTTTTATATATTCAGCAAACTCATTACCAGTATGTGGCATATAACAGCCAAGGGAGTGTTGAGGGTGTCTGCTGGGTGGTGCTGTAATACCCCACAAAAGAGGCTCTAACCCCCTATAAAACCCAGTATCTACTGTTTAACTTAATACTGTAATAAGCATGTCTTCCTGCACAGCTGCCATGAAATTGTCTGGGTGGAGATATGGTAGATTTAAGCTTCTGGTTTTCCCTGGGATAATTCACCCATTTTATGTCTGATAAGCCAGAAGATGCAAAGAACCAAATTTACTGTATCCTAAAACTCATTCCAAACTGTCAGTAGAATATAACAGAAGGCAGCAAGAATGAAACCTGAGTGACTTGTCTTGAGGGATCTGAAGGGACTAACTTCACTGCAACAGACAGCAAGCAATGACTTCCAGAACCCAGTTATGCAGTCTGAATTAAACCTGAAGGTAGAACTGGTCGAGCATCACTGCCTATGCACTACAGTTCAAGAGGTTACAGGAGGCTTCATCAACACAAGGAGCATACATCGCTATCCTTACATGTTCTCTTCTAGCCTTGGGGTCTATGTTCCAAAGAGGGACAAAATGGGAATAATTATACCGTTTTCCAATGTGGTTATGGAACAAGGTACTTAACAAGCCTATACATCTATATCCAGACACCATCCTGCAAAGAGTGACCACAAAACTGCAGAAGTGAACACGAACCATCCATTTTAACCAACACTCACTCCCAGTTTAGAAGCTTTCCTTGTTAGATCACTACAGACTACCCTAAAAACAGCTGAAAATTGTTGCAGCATTGCTAACATTACCCCTTTACAACAAGCAGCAGAAGACCTTTTACAACAGACCAACACTACATTTCCAAAGGGCAAAACCAACGGTTATGAAGAGCAGGACAAAACATTTACAAAGAGCAGGACAAATCATTTACAAAGAGCAGGGCAGAACATTTACAAAGAGCAGGGCAGAACATTTACAAAGAGCAGGGCAAAACATTTACAAAGAGCAGGGCAAAACATTTACAAAGAGCAGGGCAAAACAGACATTTACAAAGAGCAGGGCAAAACATTTACAAAGAGCAGGGCAAAACATTTACAAAGAGCAGGGCAAAACAGACATTTACAAAGAGCAGGACAAAACATTTACAAAGAGCAGGGCAAAACAGACATTTACAAAGAGTAAGGCAAAATGGACGCTTACAAAAGAGGGTAAAGCCGACACGCAGAACTTGGCAAAATGGACATTTACGAAGAACAGGGAGGCCAAATAGTTAAGTGAAAGGACTGACTTTGCTGGAGAGTCATGTGGAAGATTTTTATATTGGGGACACATTATGTGCTGGTGCCAGCTTTGTGGCTAGGGCAGGGTAAGGAGTGGCTGTAGGAAGTTGAGGGGAATGTCATTCTACTGACAGAGGACACTCCCTTACATGTTAAGGCATCTCCATGTGGCATGTTAGCAGTGTAATGCTGTAGGGTGGCAAGACCTGGCCAGTGAAGGAAGAGAATATTTTTAGACTCATGCATACAGAAATGGCAATGGTTAGATGGATGTGTAGTGCGTCCTTGAATGCAAGGCCTGAGGAGCCAAGGATTGCAAATGAAGAGTTGAGGGGATGGATGGAACTTTGATGTACTGTATTGGTGTTGTGACAAGGAGTGGAAGACAAATTGTTTGGGAATACTGAGAGGATGGAGAATTGCAACTGCAGCAGGTGAGAAGTGTCAATGTCTTGGGTAGGGCCATCTATTTACTAAAAAAAAAAAAAAAAAATACTAGGACAGTCATAAGAGTGAGCTAAGGAATGAGGGACAAAAGGGAGGCTGCCAGAGATTGAGCAAAAGTGCCATTGGGTGGCCAAGGCTGATGCATGCAAGCATATTGGAGCCTTTATGAAGGATACGATGAAGGGCAGAAGTGACACAAGGAACAGGGAGAAAAAAAGGGGAGGCGGGGGGGGGGGGTCAAAGCCAAGATATTTACAAGAAACAGCAACACCAAAACATTTACACAAAACAGCAAAATTTACAAGAAACAGCAAACAAACATTTACGAGAAACTATGCAAGGCCAAGACATGAGAAACTGTACAAAGCCATTTATGATAAACAGAGTAAACCATGAAACAGGGCAAAACATTGACAAGAAACAGGGCATAATAGGCACCTTCACCACAGACCAAAGTCAATCCTTACAAACTGGAAAATGTAATTAAAAATATCTTCCCAAAGTCTGATGAACACAGCAAAATAACTGCACCATCTGAAACAAGCAGTAGTAGACACAGTTGTCATTGTATTTTGCCAGTTTTAAATTTACAGACAGAACTGGACTGAATAGATGGTTATTTCTCCGACTACCTCATATAACCATAGCAAAACTTTTACAGCCAAATTTACCTTTCATCCATCCAATCCACAAACATGCAAAAATTTACCACACCAAAATGAACCTTCATGATATCAAAATTATAAATTGCCAGACGCCTTAATCCTGTAAGAGGTGGCCACAAACAAACCGCATCCATGTCGCCCTGTCCAACGCTATTTCACTGTCCTGCTCCCAGCTAACCCCCCCTTCTCTCATATACCTCTCCACTCCATCTCATCCTTGGCTTCCCCCTCCCTCTCCCCGTTTCCACCTCACTCACATACACTCTCCTCATCAGTCTCTCACTTAAAACTGGCCTTGATTACTATTTATCTTCTTGTGAGGCATGTAAATACTTTAGCCATAGGTACCTCATCAAAGACATAACCTCAAAACTGCAACACTGGTCTTAAACAATGACCTATGAGCATGGCAAGTAAGGCAGAATTTACCTATATAAACAATGCAGAATTTAACTTATGAACACGGCAGGATTTATCTCCTATTAAAGTTATTTCAGGAATTTATTACAAAGCAGCAAACACACCAAACATAACACTGACAAGCCAAACATCCCCCAAACACAATGATTACAGCCATGATATGCCCTACACCAGACCCCCCAAAATACCTAAATTAAAATACCAGGACATACCACAGCCCCACACCTAAAATACTGTACCATACCAACACTAAAATACCAGGACATACCACAGCCCCAAACCTAAAATACTGCACCATACCTACACTAAAATACCAGGACATACCACAGCCATAAACCTAAAATACTGTACCATACCAACACTAAAATGCCAGGAAATACCACAGCCCCAAACCTAAAATACTGTACCATACCAACACTAAAATACCAGGACATACCACACCACTCCACCAACACTAAAATACCAGGACATACCACAGCCCCAAACCTAAAATACTGTACCATACCAACACTAAAATACCAGGACATACCACAGCCCCAAACTTAAAATACTGCACCATACCAACAAATACCAGGACATACCACAGCCCCAAACCACCTACACTACAAATACCAGGAACTACCCAACACCACACCTATACACCATAACCCTACACATTAATTAACAGAACACATGCAATGTTTTTAGCAATGTCCCATCCTTAAGTATTCTGGACTAGAGTAACCTTGCCTCTAACACTATGGCTCAATCTCATCACATAAGGAAAATCCCTAACACCTCTTCCCGTACGATTTACTTTTGCATGTGGTCGGTTAATCTTCTTTTTAAACCAAGGAAGGAATCAAAAGCCACAAGCCAGCAAGAGTGTTCCCTACAGAAAAATAAAGCGATAAACAAATTCGACCCATTCATTTCAAGATGCCTGGATACACAGTTTAAAAAAGGAGATCATAGGCAAAGGGAAATACAGAGGACAGTTGCAGAGTTGACCTGTTGCATACAAAGACTGGTATTAACTGTTAACTCTTGCTTTAGTGAGTCTGCCTGAAAAGAGATGAGAGTTTGCTGCCAGATGGGTGCTATACACCCACCATGGTGAAGGGTGTACGGAGACAGTTCAGACAGCAGTGACTATTGATGTAACGATATGAGAAAGATGAAACTGTGGCAATGACAGACTGAAGGGTTGCAAGAGGAACACAGACGAAAAGCCAGCAAGAGGTGAGTTAACGAGAAAGCCAGCAAGAGGAGAGTTAACGAGACAAAACCAGCAAGAGTAGAGTTAATGAGAAAACCAGCAAGAGGAGAGTTAATGACATGAAAAGTCAGCAAGAGTGTTAATGAGAAAAAGCCAGCAGGAGCAGAGTTAAGATGAAAAGCCTTTGACTCCACCTTGAGAAATGCCGTATGTGGGGAGCCTCCCCACAAAAATTGTACTTGACACATGGGCGAATAAAACCAGTGTATAGTCAGTACCTGTGCAGGGCAGGGGTAAAGATGGCATAGTTGACTTAGCACACCTAATCTCTCAGAAGAAGATTATACAAGAGAGGTAATATGATCATCCCAAGATAAATCCCGTAAGAATAAAACCCCTAATGCACATTTTGATATTAAAAATTAGAGCAGGAGTTGGCAATTTGGGGTTAATTACTCCCTTCAGGGTAATTTCAAGTTTTCTGGGGGTAACGAGACCCATCCGCCTTTCAGGCGTCAGCATAAACGCAACTTATGTTCAGAAAACGAGAGGAGTCAATTTTGACCGGCTGATGGCATATCCCTCACCCACTACCTTCCAGGCAATTCAAGATGATGCCACAACCCAACCATCTTTAATCAGATTAATTCTGTTAACCCCATCTGCTGGCTTGAATTAACTAAGCATAAAAATTGTTTTTTTTTTTTTTCTTCCCCTGCTACCACTTTACCATACCTTATCAGGAGGCCAAAGATTAGTTGATTTTAGTTATAATCAGTTTGTCTTGTATACAAATGTATATAAATAAACCATCTTTGTCAAGTTTTATCAATATAGCTAACCAAAAAATTAGTTCCTATTGGCCAGGGTAACTGCAATGCTCCAAGCTCTTGACATGGGTATTAGTCAAACCTAACTGCTGACCCTTAATTAGAGAATACTACTGCGGGAAGATTTTGACAGGTCTAAAGATGTCAGGACATACAGATTCATTAAGAATATTACATTTACCCCAATCAGAGATAAGCCAAGTCAGACATTAAGTGTGCCACAGCCTCAATCCTTGTTTGATGTAAATGCTGAGATGGTTGCAGTGATAAGTGGACAGAAAAGTGATGGGTGGAGTCGTCAGTGTACAAGTGAATGGGATTAGATTTACAGCTTAGGTTACTGATGAACAGAAGGAAGAGTTGGTAAGGATACCCTAGGAACAGCACTACTGACGGCTGTAGAAGAACAGTGGCCATCTACAACAGCAGCTGTACAACGACCAGAAAGGAAGCTAGAGGTGAAGGCAGGATAAACCTTAAGATGGCAGTGGTAATTAAAAATTTATTCAAGAACTGATTGAAGGCTGAGATAAGCGTAATTTATGCAGAGTATGGCCATATTAGATGGATTTATGAAATAGATGGACAGTAAAGTTGACCAGGCAAAATAAATCTCACGGGAAAAGGTTAGGGAGCTTCCTAAATGAGAACACAGCCCCCAGTGTTGAAGGGGAAATAACTGTGGTGGACTACAGCAGCCTACTCTTATGCACTTTGTACTGAAGGAAGAAGGGGCTATGGCATATATTACTTCATTCAGATACAATATTGGGTTTTGGAAGTCATGCTCACTGTTTATGCCCTAAGTCTGCCATGGGGTCAGCTTCAACACTGAAATCTTAGCTCAGGCATCGTGAGGCTATTGGTTTTAATCTAGCTTTGCCCTGATTTTTCTTCCTCTTGCAGCTAATATCAGTCTATCCTATGGCTGTACATCCTCTTCACAGCAACTGATGACAAGGATAGTCTAGTAAATACTGCTACAGCTCAGCATTAAAGATGGATACGGTAATTGTCCACCACATTAGAGAAAAGATAGTACAATAACCATAGCCACTGCAGCTTCTGCTCTACAGTCCTCAAGCCATGGCTGGTGAAGCAGCCTCTCACTGTCACACACTGGCAATGTTCTGGTACTCTAAGGTATCACTAAAACATGTACAATTTAAAACACCAACATGTTCCCTCACATTGCATGTATCAAACGGAGTCCTTATACTGTACATGAGTCAGGAGTCAAGGAACAGAAGTCCAGGGAAATAATTCAATGTAATTTTGACTGCACTTAGGCCACTTTTATTTTTAGCACCAATGCAACTTGAAAGCAGCCTCTTAATTCATGGGTGTCTGGCTGACTAGTTCATGAGAAGGAGCCACAGTTTACAATTTTGCTACTTTGATAATTTTAAATCCATTTATGCCTCTAAGACATTTTTTTTTTTTTTACAGGAAATTAATCTTGTGGTCTGCTTAATAAAGAGTTACAGTGTACAATTTTGCTACTTAATTTTAGTCCTATTTAATTTATGCCTCTAACAGACATTTAACATTTTTAAAACAAGAAATTAATCTCCTGGTTTCATTTTCAAGCAAGTTTAAGCAGCAAGTGGCAGGACCTAAGTGTGCCAAGATTTAAGAGTAAACCTTAAAGTGTCGTCATCTTTTTAGCAGCAGGACGACCACCTGCCTGGAACCAAGACACCAGCCATGGTAGTGGTGGTGGTCTTGGCTGGTAGTTGTGGTCTGGAGAAGCTGAAATAGTGTAAATCACTTAGCCACCTATTATAATGCTATCAAATACAAAATATAGCTCCCACATCATTCCTAACCTTATTCTAAATGTTAAATGCTAAGCAAATTTCAACTAATTTATTTCTAAATTATAAGTGAATATTGCTTGAATGTAGTGCTGCCTACTTCTTCCTTTATCACTGTCTTCTTACTTCTCCCCCCATCCTTCCTGGCACATTACTTTCCACATTAGGTGCCTCTACACAGTGTAGAAGCCCGACGGTTTCCTGTAACCCAGGAAACCATTAACAACGCTGGGTGGTGACCATATAACCAAATTACAAGGTTATGTGTAGCCTGGTATGGTGCTTCTGATAAGTGGAGACCCATGTGTCATGCCTCCAAGAACCTCACCACACTTCCCTGTGCCTGTCATGAAGCACTGTACACCACAAAGCAACATCACTGCAGGTGACAGCCGTTGGAGACCCATGTGTTATCCCTCCAAGAACCTCACCACACTTCCCTGTGTCTGTCATGAAGCACTGTACACCACAAAGCAACATCACTGCAGGTGACAGCCACGCAGGGCTGGTTTACTTGCCTGCAGCTGCTGGTCTGCTTGGCCACACTGGTTAATAACGTTGTTCTATATCCCTAATAAACATTTCCCTGTGTCTGTCATGAAGCACTGTACACCACAAAGCAACATCAATGCAGGTGACAGCCATGCATGGCTGGTTAACTTGCCTGCAGCTGCTGGTCTGCTTGGCCACACTGGTTAATAACGTTGTTCTATATCCCTAATAAACATTTCCCTGTGTCTGTCATGAAGCACTGTACACCACAAAGCAACATCAATGCAGGTGACAGCCATGCAGGGCTGGTTAACTTGCCTGCAGCTGCTGGTCTGCTTGGCCACACTGGTTAATAACGTTGTTCTATATCCCTAATAAACTGTTGCTGAATGGAAACCTGATCTACCTATAAAGTATATCTGCCAACAGACAGTTTACTGGGCAGTATTGTAACCATATTCCTTGTACTGTAGCTGACATGTGGCCATGTTAACAGACAGTGTACCAGGCAGTATTGTGTAACCATATTCCTTGTATTGTAGCTGACATGTGGCCATGTTAACAGACAGTTTACTAGGCAGTATTGTGTAACCATATTCCTTGTACTGTAGCTGACATGTGGACATGTTAAGAGGATGGGGGATAACAACTGGCTGCAGAAAATGAAGTGTGAACATCAGGGGCAGGGTTGTGAAAGGCAGACCACAAAAAAACCTGGAACAAAGTCAGTGTGACCTCAAGGATAAGACTGAATAAGGAGGCTGCCAGACTGGGCAGCATGGACAGCCACCATTAGGTGACCAAAGCCAATGAATGCAAGAATGTTGGAGCCTTTATAAACGATACGAACGATACACCAGTAAGGATGGTCAAGGAGTTGTTGTGGGGGAAAGGGCTTATTCCCCCGAGCTGGACCTAGATAGATCATATAGCCCTGCTGGGGTGACAGGAGAGTGTTACCCCTCCCAGTAAGGCAGCTACCCAGGCAGGGCACGCACTCTCAACCTCGCAGTCTCTAATCAAACACTACCACTGAGGCACCTGCTGTGTAGTGGGGGAAACCTTACTCCACTACTCCCAAATTCATAGGTAAGTACTGATGGGTAAGCATATATAAACGATGCTGTGTTTGCTATTATGCATTACCTAACCCGACAATGGCTTAGGTATTCCATGGACAGGAGATAAAACACGTGCCAAAACTATACAGCCAGGCAGAGCTAAACGACCATCCACTACACCAGACACCGATACAACAATGGCCAGAACTGGACCTAAATTAGTGCTGCCAGCCAGGTGTGTCAAGCTAAGCCTATTTTGCCCCAGGCTATATACTCTGCTATACAAGTGTCACCATATATATATATATTTGTTTATATGAGTATCCACCATCCATCCAGTCCTCCATTAACTATACCATATCTATAGCCTGACGCCCTAATCCTGCAAAGGGTGGCCGCAGACAAAACGCCTCCAAGTTGCTATTTTGCCCCAAGCTATATACTCTGCTGTACAAGTGTGTCCAATAGTTTTATATAAAGAGTATCCACCATCCATCCAGTCCTGCATTAACTATACCGTATCTATACAAGTGTCACCATAGTTTTTTATAAAGAGTATCCACCATCCATCCAGTCCTCCATTAACTATACCGTATCTATAGCCCTACACCTTAATCCTGCAAAGGGTGGCCACAGACAAAACACCTCCAAGTCGCTATTTTGCCCCAAGCTATATACTCTGCTATACAAGTGTCACCATATATATATATATTTGTTTATATGAGTATCCACCATCCATCCAGTCCTCCATTAACTATACCGTATCTATAGCCCGACGCCCTAATCCCGTAAAGGGTGGCCGCAGACAAAACGCCTCCAAGTCGCCATTTTGCCCCAGGCTATATACTCTGCTATACAAGTGTCACCATAGTTTTATAAAGAGTATCCACCATCCATCCAGTCCTCCATTAACTATACCGTATCTATAGCCCGACGCCCTAATCCCGTAAAAGGTGGCCGCAGACAAAACGCCTCCAAGTCGCTCTGTCACCCACCATTTGACTGCCCTCCCCCTCCCTCACATACCTCTCAACTCCCTCCCTCCACCTCATCCTCTGTCTCCCCCTCCCTCCACTTCACCTACATACACCCTCTTAGTCTGTCTTCCAGTAACACCCCAATTACATAACCTGTACAGCAATTACAATCACATTACTTAACCTCACCTGTACAGCAATTACAATCACGTTACTTACAAAATCCCTAAAAATGTATTGATTTCTACCTGATATTGTCTAAGCCTCTATAATACTGTAACTTCCCTATTCAAAGTTGTAAACTAATGTGAACAGGTATTCTCAATTAAGGAAGCTCCCCAACATCTTTCCCTTAGCGATTTATTTTTTTATGGCTGGTTAATATCCTTTAGAAGCTGTTTATGCAGAGTATGGTAATATTGGAAGGATTTATATAGCTAACAGGACAGTTTGAAATTTGCAGTTACCTAAGAAAAAGTGTTAGGGAGTTCTGGTTAATATCCATTTGGAAGTTATTTATGCCGAGTATGGCAATATTGGACAGATTTATATACAGTAGTTAACAGAACGGTAAAAAAGTTACTTATGAGAAAAGGTGTTAGGGAGTTCTGGTTAATATCTTTCTGGAAGTTATTTATGCAGAGTATGGCAATATTGAAAGGGTTTTTATTACTGTAAGGGAGCCGATTAATAGTTTTGCAAAATATTTATGCAGAGTATGGCAAAAATGGCAGGATTTAGTGTATAACAAGACAGTAAGAATAAATTACTTAGGAAAAGGCGTTAGGAAGCTGATTAATAGTTTTGCAAAACATTTATGCAGAGTATGGCAAAAATGGCAGGATATATGGGGCAAGGATAAACCAAACTACTTAGGGAGAGGTGTTAGGGAACTGATTACTAGTTCTGCAACATATTTATGCGGTGTATGGCAATAATGCCAGGACTTACATGGCAAGGACAGTAAGAATAAACTACTTATAAAAAGGTGTTAGGGAGCTTAATCGCCAATCTGACCCATGCTACTATAAAGATTATTTCACATGGTACTGGAGGATTAAAACTAACCCATCTAGTTTGTCTCCTAAGCTGACTAAAATACCTAATTCCGTCAGGGGTGGCCAAACAAATCGCCTCCATGTCGATCTGTCCCCCACTATTTCACTGCCCTGCTCCCAGCTCACACCTCCCTCCCATATACCTCTCCAATCCATCCCTCCAACGCATCCTCGGCCTCCCCCTTCCCCCCTCCACCTCACTCACTGTCTTGCTGTCTATCCTCTCTACACAGCCAAATAAAATACAATAAAGGTTAGCTACAGCACAGCATCTGAATTACCTGTTAGCTTTTCCACTGAACCCTTTTTATATTTCAGAGAACCCAGTGGACTGCAGGCTGGCTTTCCTCCACTATCTTCCATTCAGGGAATAGGGTGTACAACTAACACTATTCCATCACTATTACTACAAATTTAATATACAAATGAGTCTCCTTGGTTACTAGTCAAAATCGTCTCCACCTGCCCTGAGCCGAAAAGGTAAGAAAAAAAAAAACTTAACTGAAACGCCTTCGTCCGTTGAATCCAAACACCCGTCTTGATCTTGAATTCCAAGCCCATCTTCTTGGTCGCTTGAATTCCAACCCCCGTCTTCTTGGTGGCTTGAGTTCAAACACCCCCGTCTTCTTGGTAGCTTGAATTCAAACCCCCGTCGTCTTGGTCGCATTAACTCACTCCCGTCTTCTTGGTCGCTTGAATTCAAACCTTCTTGGTCGCTTGAATTCAAACCAGTCTTCTTAATCGCTTGAATTCCAACCCCCGTCTTCTTGGTCGCTTGAATTCCAACCCCTGTCTTCGTTAGTGGCTTGAATTCACCATCTTGGTCACGAATTCAAACTTCGTCGGTTGAAATTAGACACTGAAAAAAAAAATGAGTTATCTCAATCATTTGTAGGCTATCCCTCGAAATTCCAAATATATGCAAACCTAAAATTCCGTTCAGTTTTATGCTGTCTACTACCACACTATACATTTTGGAAAGCTATTTGGAAAGCTATAACTCCAAATTATGCCCTGAATATTAAAATTTGGGGAAAAACATCAATTACATGAAAACACGCATCATTTCAAGAACTAGCACACACACCACAAAGCCAGTCAGGAGACAGGACGTGAGTGCTGGGCAATCCCCAGGTCCTGTCCTCCTCAATTACTTTTTTAACCAGCCCATACACCACTGACCGGGCTAATGTATGGCCCGGCCTGCACTATAGGTGCAGGGAATCTTTGAACGAACGAACGAAGAACCACCAATCTAGCTTCACGAACTTTGCTTGCTGCTGGTACCGTCGCCATCTTTAAAGACCATCTCTATAAACATAACACCATATGGGCTGCTAGTCACGATAAAGTGCAATGGAAAGTGTGGAGGACCATGCTACGATCGTATTCTGACACTGAGGTACGGAGAATAAAAGATGCAGGAGAAAAATCAAAAGTGACGCTTGCATATGGGACGGACGACTTAACTAGGTCTAATATGCAGAATAAGTCGGTAAGCAAGATGTGTTAGGAATTCTCAAGTGTCAGTTGCAAGAAGACCAGGAGTCTGGGTTGCCATGGAGATATTTGCTTTCCCGTGAACTTCATCTCTCCTTTCTGGCTAACGAGAGAGAGAGAGAGAGAGAGAGAGAGAGGAGGGATGTCGCTCTCATCCTCACTCCACGGTGACCAGCATAAAAATGATGATATTTCAATAATTTCACCTCCCAGCTGTGTGTTTTTGGTATAGGCGGGTGTGTATATGGTTATTACAACACTGGATCACTTATGTGTCGCCTTTGTACCTGAACAACGTTATTTAAGCCAAAAATAATATTCTTTCAGTGTTGCCAATACTAGGAGGAAACGTACCATCCCAGTTACACTCTTAAGACAAATAAAAACGGCTTTACTTTCTAGTTTGTAATAAAGTGATGGTTTGTATGGTGTTAATATCAGAAGTAACTACATTTCTTATGGTATATCTCCTTTATTTTCTTATTATCCTCGTGGTAAAATCTTGAGTGGGTCAACAGGTAATGCAGCCCTGATCTGGGAACTGTTGTGTGTCCGTCTGTGTTGGAAAAGGTTCAAGGTTTTGGTTGAACTGCTTCCTTCACGTCAGGTAATGTGTTTAAGCTGCAGTTATCATTGATGCGGCTGTCTGGCTGAACCCAGGTGAACACATGCCATGTAACAACATTAATTGGACCATCAGTTGGGTAAATTAAACCCGAGTATTTATGAAAATGCTGGAGCACTGGCAGGTTCGAAGCATGGTTGGTGTGAAGTGGTTGGTGTGGTGGATGAAAGGAGGGTGTAGTGCAGAAAGGGAAAATAGGAGAGGATAGGCCAAGGCTGATGCAGTGTGACAACAGAACATTTGTTAGGGTAGGATAAGACAGGCCAGATGTCAGGCTAAGTTTGACTGTACAAAATATACCAGGTAAAGTGACTGGAAAGGCTCAGGTCAACTTATACCTGCTGTTTCTGTTCTTGGTATCCAAACCTGACAGTCTTTACTACAGCACCACCAAGCAATGCAACTTACTGTTTTAATGGTAATAGTATTTTAGCTGCCTTGATTTATTTCTGTGCTATTACTGTTAATTATGTATGCAGGAAGGAGGCATTTTATTGGGTAGTTATGTAGTGTGATTAAAACAGAAAACCTATCTACACTAACAGCACATTAGGTAAACCTGCTGATTTAGTTCAGCCAAAACTCTTGGTGTATTTATAAACTGTTCTAAACATAAACTGTGTATATAACTGTCTTTGTAGACGCTTATCATCACTCATGTAACTAACAAACACTTTACAAAATAGTTAAACACTATAACAGTGACAGAATATGAAAAACAAAACCACTTGTCACACTAGATAACTTATGGAGTTGAGTTTATCCTGTTGATAAGTTAGGATCCTTTATAAATCCCAGCCTGAAGCTCTCGCAACACCCACGGGCCATAGTTATATATGATCCCAGGCCTTAGTTCCATGTAGGATTCTTTGACTTATTATTTTTATCGCTATTCACAACGTTACCAATCACTTCACAACGTAACTAAGAGTGAATATTACAGTGAGAAATACAACACACAATTGTACGGTTTATTATTCACTGCTACAGGAACGTGTATATCGTAAGAAATGCCTAGGATGTTTTGTGAATATGGGTGGCACAGTTCCCAGATCACGGTGTATTATTGATGGATCAGTGTACCACATTTACCACACCAGTAGCCATGTGGTAAAGACAGTAACATAAGAATTACATAGTTTACTTATTACTAAGACAGTATGATGCCTTAATTTACTACAGACTTGAAACCTGAGTTGTGTTAGTTTGCTTTTAAGACCGACGTGGGATGATGGTATTGTTCTTTAACTTGGCGCCATTGTAAGAGTATTATTTTTGCCAAAAATAATCTTGTTCAGGTATACACGCGATATATAAATAATGCCAGTGTTGTAATATACTTGTACCCACCCGCCTGTACCAAAGAATTTACACATGGATGTTATGTTTGTGGGAATATCGTCATTTTTATGTGGGCCACCGAGGAGACAGGACGAGGGGGACGTTTTCTCTCTCTCTCTCTCTCTCTCTCTCTCTCTCTCTCTCTCTCTCTCTCATACCAGCAAGAAGAGGTGATCTCCATGGTAACGCAGACTCACTTATTCTAACTTTTATTTCATTACACCTTGGTATCCCTGTTTACGTTATCGATGAAAACTGTCTATGGTAGTGATGTGAAGGATAAATGTTAGGGTGTAATATGAAAAATTAATCGCTAAGGAGCGGGTGTTGCGTAGGCTCCTGTGTTCCCTATAGAATTCGCTCTTGTCACATCAAGCTCAGTAAAATTGTCTGGAGGTGTTAGGAATTATAAAAAAATATACTCCTTCCATTCAAACTTGGTCTAAAATTGCCATCTGTCCACCTTGAGCGCTGAGTAATATCAGTAGGTCAGCATTAAAATATGATGCGAGTCACGAAGAAGTGCTGTGGCGAGGATGTAGAGCCACAGTATTGTCTTTTTCTGGCACCAAGCTTCGTGAAATAAGCCTTGCAAGACAGACAACCTGGGCCTTCAATCATTCAAGTAGGCTTCGTAACACCCATCCTTTAGCGATTTATTCTGGCTGTAACACCTCAGCATCGTCTTGTTTAGTAATTATATGATTTTAATACAGTTTACATCAGTAACATGCATATAGGTACTGAGGTGTGGAGTACGGAATAAGTGGTCATGGTAGAGGTGTTACGAAATAAAGCTTATCCTCTTGGGGACTAAGCCTTCTCCATTTTACCTGCACCTCGCCATGTGGAAGGACTCTGTTCCCACCCTGGCCAGGAGCTGCTTGCCACAACAAGGGGCCTTCTTGCATGTGCTTGGTGGGTCTGTTCCCCCACCCCCACACACCGAGATAAAGGAACAGGAGCAACAATAAATGTGAAGTATTTGTAATTAATAAGTGGTTGAGGAGGTGGTGGCATTGGCGGTGGTGTTGGAAAATCAGTTATATTGGTCAGTCCATCAAAGTTATTTTCGTGCTGTATGTAACAAAACTGCCTTATATACCGTACATACCATATACAACACATCTAATTATAGACCATAAAAGTCTGTACGGTACATAGTCAGATAAACTGGAATTTATGTACGTTCCTGTGAAACATTAATAAAATCTACTGTAGTAGTAGTAGTAATTCTAGATGTTAAGAGTATGCATGCAAGTTTGTGTGTGTGTGTGTGTGCTGTGAGGGTATGGAATTAATAAGTGCCAGTATACACGCATGTGATGATTAACTCCATGTTTAATTAATAGATATACATGCTTATTTCCTCTGTCTCATTTCAGCACACTCAATGCCATCCCCACGCCCACACCAGCAGCCTTAGCCGTCTCTGCAACACACAAGGGCCTCCAGGTGAGTTAACAGTGTATTAAAGACACACACACATAATGCATTTCCTAATCCTGCAGCACCACAAACACTTCATCACTTCATTCCTCTTAAACACCACAGTTTTTACTCTATCCCACATTTACTTTCAGATTTTGTTTCTTACACACACACACACACACACACACACACACACACACACACACACACACACACACACACACACACACACACACACACACACACACACACCATCATCATCATCTTCATCATCATCATCATCATCATCATCATCCACGTGTATTATGATGTGTACTTAGCTAAGGTGGCATAGTAGGCTTCGTAACACCTATCCTTTAGGGATTAATTCTGCCTACAACACCTTAACATTGTCTTGTTTAGTAATTACATGGTTTTGATATAAATATAGTATATATCAATAACGCGTAAAGATGCTGAGTGTGGAGTGCAGAATAAGTTACCAAGGTAAAGGTGTTACGAAATAAAGCCAATTGGAGTACCACCGTGAGTGCGTTTGCATGGAGATAATACGACCGTGTGTCTGCGTTTGCATGGAGATAATACGACCGTGAGTCTGCGTTGCCATGGAGATAATACCACCGTGAGTCTGCGTTGCCATGGAGATAATACCACCGTGAGTCTGCGTTGCCATGGAGATAATACCACCGTGAGTCTGCGTTGCCATGGAGATAATACCACCGTGAGTCTGCGTTGCCATGGAGATAATACCACCGTCAGTCTGCGTTGCCATGGAGATAATACCACCATGAGTCTGCGTTGCCATGGAGATAATACCACCGTCAGTCTGCGTTGCCATGGAGATAATACCACCGTCAGTCTGCGTTGCCATGGAGATAATACCACCGTGAGCCTGCGTTGCCATGGAGATAATACCACCGTGAGTCTGCGTTGCCATGGAGATAATACCACCGTGAGTCTGCGTTGCCATGGAGATAATACCACCATGAGTCTGCGTTGCCATGGAGATAATACCACCGTCAGTCTGCGTTGCCATGGAGATAATACCACCGTCAGTCTGCGTTGCCATGGCGATAATACCACCGTGAGTCTGCGTTGCCATGGAGATAATACCACCGTGAGTCTGCGTTGCCATGGAGATATGACCGTGAGTCTGCGTTGCCATGGAGATAATACCACCATGAGTCTGCGTTGCCATGGAGATAATACCACCATGAGTCTGCGTTGCCATGGAGATAATACCACCATGAGTCTGCGTTGCCATGGAGATAATATCACCATGAGTCTGCGTTGCCATGGAGATAATACCACCATGAGTCTGCGTTGCCATGGAGATAATACCACCATGAGTCTGCGTTGCTATGGAGATAATACCACCATGAGTCTGCGTTGCCATGGAGATAATACCACCATGAGTCTGCGTTGCCATGGAGATAATACCACCATGAGTCTGCGTTGCCATGGAGATAATACGACCGTGAGTCTGCGTTGCCATGGAGATAATACCACCATGAGTCTGCGTTGCCATGGAGATAATACCACCATGAGTCTGCGTTGCCATGGAGATAATACGACCGTGAGTCTGCGTTGCCATGGAGATAATACGACCGTGAGTCTGCGTTGATCGCCCATGTCAACTCTTCAGGGGGGAGTTATTTTCAGTAATTCAGCTGTAAAATTTTCTGGCTCCATTTAGCTGTTCTTTGTAAAGAGTAACGTCAAGGAATCTAGCGGTGTTATAAAAATTTTTATAAAGGTTCAGGAATATTGTACATGCTGTATTTTTATGTAGCATGATTATGTATAATGTGTTATCTGATATCTAAAAAAAAAAAAAAATCATTATTCCAAATAAGTCCAGATTAAAATCCAAAGCATTTGGTCAGTAAATATATCATATTGTGTATAACGAACAGCACATCAGAAAGGATACTTTGGCCATTTTGGCCTTATCTGTTTAATCACCCCATTGAGTATCAGTTTCCCCCCCCCCTCCCATTTAGGAACCCCTGAGAGAGAAAGAGAGAGAGAGAGCAACGTCCCCCTTATCTTCTCTCCTCGGTGGCCCACGTAAAACTGACATTTCCACAAATGTAACTTCCATGTCTGTTTGGTACAGGGGAGTGCGTACAGGGTCATTACAACTCTGGCATCATTTATGTATCGCGTTTATACCTAAATAAGTATATTAAAAGCAAAAGTATTGGTTTAACAGTGGTGTCAAGTTAAACAGGAAAACTGTCATCCCACATCGGTCTTAAAAGCAAATGCAAGCTACTCAGGTTTGTGGTTCAGGTGATACTGAAGGCTTGTATTGTCAAAGTAATGCGTCAAACATTGAATTATTATGTTACTGTCTTTACCACTAAGCTGCTTATGTCGTAAATCAAGCACACACCCCTAAAACAGCAAATATTTTTAATGAACCAGTTGAGTCTGCGTTGCCATGGAAACTACTCGTTTTCCCTCGAACAGGAGCGACGTCCGTCATCCTCTCTCCTCGGTGGCCAACATAAAAATGACGATATTTCCATTATTTTATCTTTTCCGATTGTTTCTTTGGGGCAGGAGGGTGGGTATATGGATAGTACAATAGTTACACCAGTTATTTATTGCAGACGTTGAGGATAAAGATTCTTTAAAGCAAAATAATATGCTTCACAGTGTTCTCAAGTATAATAAGACCAGTATCCTGCCGATTCAATCTTAACTCAGCAAAATTACTGAGTCTTCTTGTTTTTAATCAATTTTGAGTTCATGAAAGTTTAATATTATCAATAACGACTTTTTATGTCTTTTGCCTTAATTGTATAGTTACTCCTATCATAATAAAATCAAATTTCGTAAATCTCTAGCACATCTAGATCTGGGAACTGCGTGGTGTTGTGAGACCTCGAGGTGTTGGTTGAGCTCACAAATGTCTTTGGTCGAGCTGATTCATTGATTCAGTTCAACGAGATTAGATAACCTGCGTGTTTGAACTACGCTCTCCTGTGACTTTATTTTCACTAACACAGCCACAACAGCACATCAGTACAGTTAATTACCATATATTATCAGCGACAAACACCTCAAGCAGCGTTAAAAAACAACCCCTGTTGTGGATCTTGCTGCTGAAATTATGAAGCTAGAATCTGCAGTCTTTGGCATCCATGTTGGGCCAGGGAGACCAACGCAACACAGAAATTACAAGAGTGATATCTTGGCGATTTCTTTCATTTAAGAGATAATTTTGTGCTATTGCTTGTATAGGCCAAGAGGCCAGTGTGTACCATCTTCAGGCGGACTACCAGCCTCCAGAATGACCTAATAATGATACTAGAGACAAACTTAGATCAGCCAATTAGTTACTTGCAAGGGTTTCTCTTCTTAGTGTTACAACTTGACACTCTCACCAACAACACCCTAAAAATGACGTCAGAATTAAAATAATTTTACCTTAGCGCCGTTGATCTATTTTGTATTATTATTATCAACTTATGTGACTGAGAAACTTGCCAATTTGGGTGTAGTTATGTAGTGAAGTTAAGGCAGACATCAAGTGCACATTAGCACCACATTAGCTGACGTGACACATTAAGTTCTAACAAAATATGACGTAATATTCATAACATTTCTCGACCTTTACCTGTATACAGGAGCCTTTTGTTTTCACTCGTATATCGCCCAAACACTTCACCACCAAACCAGGCTGAATATTTAGCTGGAAATACCTCCATACACACCGATTTCTGATACCGATTTGCTTCCGTAAAGGAATATTTATCGTAAGAAATGGTTAAGATCATTTACGAATACGGTGCTACAGCCATCGCACCCTCGCATCACCCCACACAGTTACCAGATCACAGGGTGTCTCCGGAAGTTGCATGTCATAAATTCAGTTAACAGAGAGACACGAATATTTCACAGAATGGTTTTGAATTATGACCGCTAAGACAGCAAGGACGATATATGGTAGAGAATCTAGCAGTCTTTATAATATTCCTTTGATCTCGAACCGAAATCAGTGGACAAAGGTACTTTACTGTTGGTAACATTGGTACGCGCATCATTTTAGCTTTAAATACAATTATTCGACTATACAGGCGAGAAATAAGCTATGTCGGTATTGTAATATCGGTACACCCACCCGTCTGCACCAAGGAAACAGTCCTAAACGATGGAATAGTGGAAATATCGTCATTTTTATGTCGGCCACCGAGGCCAGAGGGTGGCTCGAAAAGTCGCTCCCGTGGGCAAGGAAACAAATGATCACCATGACAACGCAGACGCTGGACTGTATTATTGGTTTACATTTTCTCTAGTGATTACTTCTGCACGTATTTGTTTGTATGATGTTGATACAAATGATTCCGGTATCAGAATGATATTAATGTCATGGAAGAGAATAATGATCTGAAATACGAGAAATATATTGCTAAGGAAGAGGTGCGAGGGAAGAGGGTGGGTGTAAGTGGGTGTAGGTGGGAGTGGATAGGTGTAGGGTTTTTTAAGTCGGTGTTGGATGGTGTAGGTAAGAGTGGATGGGTGTAGATTGGTGAGGTTTAGTGTGAGTGGTTATGCAGTAAATGGGTGTAGGTAATTGTGGGTGAGTTTAGGTGGGTGTAGGTGGCATCTGTTAAGTGTACGTAACTCTGATATGGTTTTGGTGGGATTGAGTGGGTGTGGGCAATTGTGGGTGACTGAGGTAGCACATGGATGGTTGGAGATGCATTTTCAGTAAGTGGGTGTGGATGGCTATAATGTCGATGTGGTTGGGTGTAGGTGATTATTGGCCACACTTTGCCCCCCCCCCCAAAGATTAGGACTTGGCCCCACCTTGCCCCCCAGATTGTGGCTTGGCCCCACCTTGCCCCCCAGATTGTGACTTGGCCCCACCTTGCCCCCCAGATTGTGACTTGGCCCCACCTTGCCCCCCAGATTGTGACTTGGCCCCACCTTGCCCCCCAGATTGTGACTTGGCCCCACCTTGCCCCCCAGATTGTGACTTGGCCCCACCTTGCCCCCCAGATTGTGACTTGGCCCCACCTTGCCCCCCAGATTGTGACTTGGCCCCACCTTGGCCTCCCAGATTAGGACTTGGCCCCACCTTGCCCCCCAGATTGTGACTTGGCCCCACCTTGGCCTCCCAGATTAGGACTTGGCCCCACCTTGCCCCCCAGATTAGGACTTGGCCCCACCTTGCCCTCCAGATTAGGACTTGGCCCCACCTTGGCCCCCAGATTAGGACTTGGCCCCACCTTGGCCTCCCAGATTAGGACTTGGCCCCACCTTGCCCCCCAGATTGTGACTTGGCCCCACCTTGGCCTCCCAGATTAGGACTTGGCCCCACCTTGCCCCCCAGATTAGGATTTGGCTCCACCTTGCCCCCCAGATTGACACCTTGCCCCACCTTGCCCCTCAGATTAGGACTTGGCCCCACCTTGGCCCTCAGATTAGGACTTGGTCCCACCTTGCCCTCCAGATTAGGACTTGGCCCCACCTTGCCCTCCAGATTAGGACTTGGCCCCACCTTGCCCCCCAGATTAGGACTTGGCCCCACCTTGCCCTCCAGATTAGGACTTGGCCCCACCTTGCCCTCCAGATTAGGACTTGGTCCCACCTTGCCCTCCAGATTAGGACTTGGCCCCACCTTGCCCTCCAGATTAGGACTTGGTCCCACCTTGCCCCCCAGATTAGGACTTGGCCCCACCTTGCCCCCCAGATTAGGACTTGGCCTCACCTTGCCCCCCAGATTAGGACTTGGTCCCACCTTGCCCCCCAGATTAGGACTTGGCCTCACCGTGGCCTCCTTAGATTAGGACGTGGCCACACCTTGGCCCCCCCAACTGTGAAGACTTTGCTACGTCACTGGTCTGAAGCTGCACTCTGTCAGCAGTGGCCTCGGCTAAACGACTTTCAGAAGCTCTTGTCCCTACTCAGTAACGACCCTGCTACCCTCAGCGCACCACCTCCCTCTCATCAGTTCTCTCGCATCATATCTCTCCATCTCGTTCTCACTCTTCTTTTCATTTTTTCCACAACCACCTCGCTTTAGCACATTCCTAGTCAGTTTGTCATTTACACCTTGTTCTTTGGCTCCCTCTCCTTCTTCCCCCAAACACCCCACTCTATGAACACGCATAGGCTACACACCCACTTCAAACTACACCCAGCCATTCCCACCTTTACTCACCCATACCCACCTACAGCCTATAACTACCCACACCAACCTACATCCACCTATGCCCTCCCGCACCGACCTGCATCCCACATACTAACCTACACTTACCTTCATCCATGTAGACTCCCAACACGCGTCCATATGCAACTGTACCCAGCTACACACATACCTACCTACACCAATTCACACCAGTCTGCATCCACCCACGCCTACCAACAACCACTCACACTCTCCCACAAACACCTGCATCCATCAACGCCCATCCCAGCACTTCTACACCCACTCACACCCATCTAACTCCACCTACACTGACATACACTCATCAGGTCCCATCTACACCTACCCCTACCCCTACCCACGCACTCCCAGAACAGCAAATATTTTTAATGAACCAGTTGAGTCTGCGTTGCCATGGAAACTACTCGTTTTCCCTCGAACAGGAGCGACGTCCGTCATCCTCTCTCCTCGGTGGCCAACATAAAAATGACGATATTTCCATTATTTTATCTTTTCCGATTGTTTCTTTGGGGCAGGAGGGTGGGTATATGGATAGTACAATAGTTACACCAGTTATTTATTGCAGACGTTGAGGATAAAGATTCTTTAAAGCAAAATAATATGCTTCACAGTGTTCTCAAGTATAATAAGACCAGTATCCTGCCGATTCAATCTTAACTCAGCAAAATTACTGAGTCTTCTTGTTTTTAATCAATTTAGAGTTCATGAAAGTTTAATATTATCAATAACGACTTTTTATGTCTTTTGCCTTAATTGTATAGTTACTCCTATCATAATAAAATCAAATTTCGTAAATCTCTAGCACATCTAGATCTGGGAACTGCGTGGTGTTGTGAGACCTCGAGGTGTTGGTTGAACTCACAAATGTCTTTGGTCGAGCTGATTCATTGATTCAGTTCAACGAGATTAGATAACCTGCGTGTTTGAACTACGCTCTCCTGTGACTTTATTTTCACTAACACAGCCACAACAGCACATCAGTACGGTTAATTACCATATATTATCAGCGACAAACACCTCAAGCAGCGTTAAAAAACAACCCCTGTTGTGGATCTTGCTGCTGAAATTATGAAGCTAGAATCTGCAGTCTTTGGCATCCATGTTGGGCCAGGGAGACCAACACAACACAGAAATTACAAGAGTGATATCTTGGCGATTTCTTTCATTTAAGAGATAATTTTGTGCTATTGCTTGTATAGGCCAAGAGGCCAGTGTGTACCATCTTCAGGCGGACTACCAGCCTCCAGAATGACCTAATAATGATACTAGAGACAAACTTAGATCAGCCAATTAGTTACTTGCAAGGGTTTCTCTTCTTAGTGTTACAACTTGACACTCTCACCAACAACACCCTAAAAATGACGTCAGAATGAAAATAATTTTACCTTAGCGCCGTTGATCTATTTTGTATTATTATTATCAACTTATGTGACTGAGAAACTTGCCAATTTGGGTGTAGTTATGTAGTGAAGTTAAGGCAGACATCAAGTGCACATTAGCACCACATTAGCTGACGTGACACATTAAGTTCTAACAAAATATGACGTAATATTCATAACATTTCTCGACCTTTACCTGTATACAGGAGCCTTTTGTTTTCACTCGTATATCGCCCAAACACTTCACCACCAAACCAGGCTGAATATTTAGCTGGAAATACCTCCATACACACCGATTTCTGATATCGATTTGCTTCCGTAAAGGAATATTTATCGTAAGAAATGGTTAAGATCATTTACGAATACGGTGCTACAGCCATCGCACCCTCGCATCACCCCACACAGTTACCAGATCACAGGGTGTCTCCGGAAGTTGCATGTCATAAATTCAGTTAACAGAGAGACACGAATATTTCACAGAATGGTTTTGAATTATGACCGCTAAGACAGCAAGGACGATATATGGTAGAGAATCTAGCAGTCTTTATAATATTCCTTTGATCTCGAACCGAAATCAGTGGACAAAGGTACTTTACTGTTGGTAACATTGGTACGCGCATCATTTTAGCTTTAAATACAATTATTCGACTATACAGGCGAGAAATAAGCTATGTCGGTATTGTAATATCGGTACACCCACCCGTCTGCACCAAGGAAACAGTCCTAAACGATGGAATAGTGGAAATATCGTCATTTTCTTGTCGGCCACCGCGGTCAGAGGTAGGCAGGGGAGTCGCTCCTGTGGGCAAGGAAACATATGGTCGCCATGGCAACGCAGACGCTGGATTGTGTTATTCGTATGCTGTAGATATTCTATAGCGACTTGTTCAGTACATCACACTCCAGCATCTGCTTGTATGATATTGATACAAATGATTCCAATATCACAAGGATATTAATGTCACAGAGGAGAATAATGAGCTGAAATACGAGAAATATATTGCTAAGGAAGCGGTGCGAGGGAAGAGGGTGGCTGTAAGTGGGTGTGGATAGGTGTAGGGTTTTTTGAAGACTGGATTATGTGTTGACCAAGTCTGGATTTTACCACGAGGATAATAGGAAAATACAGGAGATACACCATAGGAAATATAGTTACTTGTAATATTAACACCATACAAATCATCACTTTATTACAAGCTAGGAAGTAAAGCTGTTTTATATGTCTGAAGAGTGTAACTGAGATAGTACGTTTCCTCCTTATATTGGCAATACTGAAAGAATATTATTTTTGGCTTAAATAATGTTGTTCAGGTACACAGGCGATACGTAAGTGATCCAGTGTTGTAATAACCATATACACATCCGCCTGTACCAAAAACACACAGCTGGAAGGTGAAGTTAAAGAAATATCGCCATTTTTATGCTGGTCACCGCCGAGTGAGGATGATAGCAACGTCGCTTCGGTGAGGGGCAAGACCAGTGGTATCCATGGCAACGTAGACTCACTCACCCCCGTATTCATAGTGAACATCGGGATTCGTACTATGTCTTCCGTAGCGATTTAGTCTGCATATTACACCTCAGTAGTATCTCTTATGCTATTGCCGCGACCTGTATCTACACAAAAATAACAAATAGCATGTACAGTACTATTATGTTTAGTTCTTATTTCATAACGTTTCTTCGGTTGCGATTTACTCTGCTTATTTTGCCTCATTATCTCGTCATGTTACTACAAACATTGATGTCAAAAGAAATAAATTACATAAAAAAGAAGGCTAAGATGTAATACTGGAAAAAGTCGCTGTGAAAAATGTTACGACACCTAAGGAAAGAGCTGCCCCAGTAACAAGTAAAAACATCTGAAGTTAGGAAGAGTAAAGTAAATGACACGTTGTAGTGGTACTTGGATTATTTACCCTTACTGATATAAGCTTAGAGGATCCTGTGTTGGACTCCCGTGACACTGTGTATTAGTTGCTGTGTATATCCTTGCATGTGTCTTTCTGTCTTTATCTTTATCTTTCTGTCTGATTATCTACCTGTCTTGGTACACGCCTGATTTCTGTTAGGGTTGGCCACAAACGCATTATCCTCTGCCATCTGATTGACCTCTCTCCAGCTCACATATCCCCTTCTCGTCTGTATCCCATCCTTCCCTCTCATCCTTGGTCTCCCTTTCCCTATCCCTCCCGTGTCATCTTACTTTCAGTGTCTCTTTCTTCTCCATCCTCTCCACATGGCCAAACTATCTCAAAATCTGTCATTTCATGTGCTTACCACCTCCACATCAAAACGCCTACTCTCCTTCACTTCTCAATCGTCTCTCTCACGTAATGGTGCCCACAGATATTTTGGTATTGCTATTTCCATGACTTATATAGTTTAGGATAGACATTTGGTTCAACCCTTTTACTAATCAAGGACTCCTTAAATTGTGTGCTGGTAGGACGAGTCAGGTAATAAAATACATGATGAGGTACAAACAGTATGCAATAGGATGTTAAGGTGTGTGTGTGTGTGTGTGTGTGTGTGTGTGTGTGTGTAATTAATAGGTATTTAATTTACTATTGCCTCATTTCAGCACCCGCACTGCCACACCCACGTCCGCACCAGCAGATCAAACCGCCCTGAAACACAAGACACCTCTAGGTGAGTTGCCTCCTTCCTCCTCAACCTACACCTAATCCTACCCACTCTCGATGCCAACCTCCTCCTCATCCTAATCTTACCTTCTCAGTGCCAACCTCCTAATCCTTATCCATCCTCCACTTAGTATCAACCTCCTCCTTATCCTACTCCCCTCAGTGCCAACCTCCTAAATAGCGACTTGTTCAGTACATCACACTCCAGCATCTGCTTGTATGATATTGATACAAATGATTCCAATATCACAAGGATATTAATGTCACAGAGGAGAATAATGAGCTGAAATACGAGAAATATATTGCTAAGGAAGCGGTGCGAGGGAAGAGGGTGGCTGTAAGTGGGTGTGGATAGGTGTAGGGTTTTTTGAAGACTGGATTATGTGTTGACCAAGTCTGGATTTTACCACGAGGATAATAGGAAAATACAGGAGATACACCATAGGAAATATAGTTACTTGTAATATTAACACCATACAAATCATCACTTTATTACAAGCTAGGAAGTAAAGCTGTTTTATATGTCTGAAGAGTGTAACTGAGATAGTACGTTTCCTCCTTATATTGGCAATACTGAAAGAATATTATTTTTGGCTTAAATAATGTTGTTCAGGTACACAGGCGATACGTAAGTGATCCAGTGTTGTAATAACCATATACACATCCGCCTGTACCAAAAACACACAGCTGGAAGGTGAAGTTAAAGAAATATCGCCATTTTTATGCTGGTCACCGCCGAGTGAGGATGATAGCAACGTCGCTTCGGTGAGGGGCAAGACCAGTGGTATCCATGGCAACGTAGACTCACTCACCCCCGTATTCATAGTGAACATCGGGATTCGTACTATGTCTTCCGTAGCGATTTAGTCTGCATATTACACCTCAGTAGTATCTCTTATGCTATTGCCGCGACCTGTATCTACACAAAAATAACAAATAGCATGTACAGTACTATTATGTTTAGTTCTTATTTCATAACGTTTCTTCGGTTGCGATTTACTCTGCTTATTTTGCCTCATTATCTCGTCATGTTACTACAAACATTGATGTCAAAAGAAATAAATTACATAAAAAAGAAGGCTAAGATGTAATACTGGAAAAAGTCGCTGTGAAAAATGTTACGACACCTAAGGAAAGAGCTGCCCCAGTAACAAGTAAAAACATCTGAAGTTAGGAAGAGTAAAGTAAATGACACGTTGTAGTGGTACTTGGATTATTTACCCTTACTGATATAAGCTTAGAGGATCCTGTGTTGGACTCCCGTGACACTGTGTATTAGTTGCTGTGTATATCCTTGCATGTGTCTTTCTGTCTTTATCTTTATCTTTCTGTCTGATTATCTACCTGTCTTGGTACACGCCTGATTTCTGTTAGGGTTGGCCACAAACGCATTATCCTCTGCCATCTGATTGACCTCTCTCCAGCTCACATATCCCCTTCTCGTCTGTATCCCATCCTTCCCTCTCATCCTTGGTCTCCCTTTCCCTATCCCTCCCGTGTCATCTTACTTTCAGTGTCTCTTTCTTCTCCATCCTCTCCACATGGCCAAACTATCTCAAAATCTGTCATTTCATGTGCTTACCACCACATCAAAACGCCTACTCTCCTTCACTTCTCAATCGTCTCTCTCACGTAATGGTGCCCACAGATATTTTGGTATTGCTATTTCCATGACTTATATAGTTTAGGATAGACATTTGGTTCAACCCTTTTACTAATCAAGGACTCCTTAAATTGTGTGCTGGTAGGACGAGTCAGGTAATAAAATACATGATGAGGTACAAACAGTATGCAATAGGATGTTAAGGTGTGTGTGTGTGTGTGTGTGTGTGTGTGTGTGTGTGTGTAATTAATAGGTATTTAATTTACTATTGCCTCATTTCAGCACCCGCACTGCCACACCCACGTCCGCACCAGCAGATCAAACCGCCCTGAAACACAAGACACCTCTAGGTGAGTTGCCTCCTTCCTCCTCAACCTACACCTAATCCTACCCACTCTCGATGCCAACCTCCTCCTCATCCTAATCTTACCTTCTCAGTGCCAACCTCCTAATCCTTATCCATCCTCCACTTAGTATCAACCTCCTCCTTATCCTACTCCCCTCAGTGCCAACCTCCTAAATCCTACCCCCCCTCTCAGTGCCAACCTCCTCCTCCTCCTCCTAATCCTACCCACCCTCTGAGACCTCAGTGCCAGCCTCCTAATCCTACCCCCCTCTCAGTACCAACCTCCTCCTCCTCCTAATTTCCGCCCCCCTCAGTGCCAAACTCCTCCTCCTCCTAATCCTACCCCCTCAGTGCCAACCTCCTCCTTCTCCTAATCCTACCTCCCTTCAGTGCCAGCCTCCTCCTAATCCTATCCCCCTCTCGGTGCCAACCACCTAATCCTAATCCTGATCCTTCTCAGTGCCAATTTCCTCCTCCTAATCCTACCCCCTCTCAGTGCCAACCTCCTCCTCCTCCTCCTCCTCCTCTCCCTCAGTGCCAGCCTCCACCTCCTCCTTTCCCACAGTGCCAACCTCCTCCTCTCACTCATTGCCAACTTTCCTCCTCCTCTTCCTCAGTGTCAACCTTCTCCTCTCCCTCAGTGCCAACCTTCCTCCTCCTCCTCTTCCTCGGTGTCAGCCTTCCTCCTCCTCCCTTCTCTCAGTGCCAACCTTCCTCCTCCTCCTCTTCCTCGGTGTCAGCCTTCCTCCTCCTCCTTTCCCTTAGTGCCAACCTCCTCCTCCTTTCCCTCAGTGCCAACCTTCCTCCTCCTTCTCTCCCTCAGCGCCAACCTCTTCCTCCTCCTCCTCCTCTCCCTCATTGCCAACGTATTTCTCCTCTCCCGCAGTGCCAACCTCCTCCTCCTCCTCCTCTCCCGCAGTGCCAACCTCCTCCTCCTCCTCCTCCTCTCCCTCAGTGCCAACCTCCTCCTCCTCCTCCTTCTTTCCCTCAGTGCCAACCTCCTCCTCCTCCTCCTCCTCCTCCTTCTTTCCCTCAGTGCCAACCTCCTCCTCCTCCTCCTCCTCCTCCTCCTCCTCCTCCTCTCCCTCAGTGCCAACCTCCTCCTCCTCCCCCTCTCCCTAAGTGCCAGCCTCCTCCTCCTCTTTTTCCTCCTCCCCCTCTCCCTAAGTGCCAGCCTCCTCCTCCTCTTTTTCCTCCTCCTCCTCTCCCTTAGTGCCAACCTCCTCCTCCTCTTTTTCCTCCTCCTCCTCTCCCTTAGTGCCAACCTCCTCCACCTTTTCCTCCTCCTCCTCTCCGTTAGTGCCAACAACCTCCTCCTCCTCCTCTTCTCCCTCATTGCCAACCTCCTCCTCCTCTCCTGCAGTGCCATCCTCCTCCTCCTCCTCTCCCTCAGTGTCAACCTCCTCCTCCTCCTCTCCCTCAGTGCCAACCTTCCTGCTCCTCCTCCTCTTCTCCCTCAGTGCCAACCTCCTCCTCCTCTCTCAGTGCTAACCTACTTCTCCTCTCCCTCAGTGCCAACCATCCTACTCCTCCTCTCCCTCAGTGCCAACCATCCTACTCCTCCTCTCCCTCAGTGCCAACCATCCTACTCCTCCTCTCCCTCAGTGCCATCCTCCTCCTCTCCCTCAGTGCCAACCTCCTCCTCCTCTCCCTTAGTGCCAACCTCCTCCTCCTCTCTCAGTGCTAACCTACTCCTCCTCTCCCTCAGTGCCAACCATCCTCCTCCTCTCCCTCAGTGCCAACCTCCTCCTCCTCTCCCTCAGTGCCAACCTCCTCCCCCTCTCCCTCAGTGCCAACCTCCTCCTCCTCTCCCTCAGTGCCAACCTCCTCCTCCTCTCCCTCAGTGCCAACCTCCTCCTCCTCTCCCTCAGTGCCAACCTCCTCCTCTCCCTCAGTGCCAACCTCCTCCTCTCCCTCAGTGCCAACCTCCTCCTCCTCTCCCTCAGTGCCAACCTCCTCCTCCTCTCCCTCAGTGCCAACCTCCTCCTCCTCTCCCTCAGTGCCAACCTCCTCCTCCTCTCCCTCAGTGCCAACCTCCTCCTCCTCTCCCTCAGTGCCAACCTCCTCCTCCTCTCCCTCAGTGCCAACCTCCTCCTCTCCCTCAGTGCCAACCTCCTCCTCCTCTCCCTCAGTGCCAACCTTCCTCCTCCTCCTCTCCCTCAGTGCCAACCTCCTCCTCCTCTCCCTCAGTGCCAACCTCCTCCTCCTCTCCCTCAGTGCCAACCTTCCTCCTCCTCCTCTCCTTCAGTGTCAACCTCCTCCTCCTCTCCCTCAGTGTCAACCTCCTCCTCCTCTCCCTCAGTGCCAACCTTCCTCCTCCTCTCCCTCAGTGTCAACCTCCTCCTCCTCTCCCTCAGTGCCAACCTTCCTCCTCCTCTCCCTCAGTGTCAACCTCCTCCTCCTCTCCCTCAGTGCCAACCTCCTCCTCCTCTCCCTCAGTGTCAACCTTCCTCCTCCTCCTCTCCCTCAGTGCCAACCTCCTCCTCCTCTCCCTCAGTGCCAACCTCCTCCTCCTCTCCCTCAGTGTCAACCTTCCTCCTCCTCCTCTCCCTCAGTGCCAACCTCCTCTTCCTCTCCCTCAGTGCCAACCTTCCTCCTCCTCCTCTCCTTCAGTGTCAACCTCCTCCTCTTCCTCTCCCTCATTGCCAACCTTCCTCCTCCTCCTCTCCTTCAGTGCCAACCTCCTCCTCCTCTCCCTCAGTGCCAACCTTCCTCCTCCTCCTTTTCTCCCTCATTGCCAACCTTCCTCCTTCTCTTCTCTCTCAGTGCCAACCTACTCCTCCTCTCCCTCAGTGCCAACCTTCTTCCTCCATCTCTCAGTGCCAACTTCCTCCCCACCTTCCCTTCTCGTCTTTCCCCCTCCCCATCTCCTCCTCCTCGTGCCCCCTTCCCCTTCTCTTCTTCCTCCATCCCCATCTCCTCGTCCTCCTTCCCCCTTCTCCTCATATCACCTCTTCCTCAGTGCCAGCCTCCTCGTCGTCCCCCCCCTCCTCCTCCTCCTCCTCCTCCTCATCATCATCATCATCATCATCCCCTCCGTCTCTTCTTTCCCCCTTCTCCCCTCTTCTCCTCCACCTTGTCATCATACTCCCCCCTCCTCTCCTCCCCCACCCCCCTCATCCTCCTCTTCCCCCACCCCCCTCATCCTCCTTTTCCCTCACCCCCTCATCCTCCTTTTCCCTCACCCCCCTCCTCCTTCTCTTCCCCCACCCCCTCCTCGTCCTCCTCCTCCCCCATCCCCCTCCTCGTCCTCCTCCTCCCCCATCCCCCTCATCCTCATCCTCTTCCCCACCCCTCTTATCGTCATCCTCTTTCCCACCCCCCTCTTCGTCATCCTCTTTCCCACCCCCCTCTTCCTCATCCCTCTCCCCCCACCCCCCTCACCCTCTCCCCCACCCTCCTCATCTCATCCTCCTCTCTCCCCCACCCCTCGCATCATCATTCTCTCCCCCACCCCCCTTTCCGCATCTTCCCCTTCCCCCCTCGTCCTCATCCTCTCCCCTACCCCCTCGTTCTCATCCTCCTCTTTCCTCCACCTCCTCATCCTCTCCCCCAGCCCGTTCATCCTCCTCCTCCTCTTCCTCCATCCCCCTCATCACATCATCCTCTTCCCCCACCCCCTCATTATCATTCTCTCCCCCACCCCCCTCTTCCTCATCCTCCACCTCCCCCTTCGTAATCATCCTCTCCCTCACCCCCCTCATCCTCATCCTCTCCCTCACTCCCCTCATCCTTATCTTACCCCCACCCCCTCATCCTCTCCCACCCCTCTCATCCTCTCTCCCACCCCCTCATGCTCTGCCCCATCCCCCTCATCCTTATCTTTCCTTTCCCCCACCTCCCCTCCTCCTCATCCTCTCCCCCATCCCCTCATCCTCCTCACCCCCACCCCCTCTCAACCTCTTCATCCTCCTCTTCTGCCCTTCGTCCCCCTTCCTCTTCCCCCTCGTCCCCCTTCCTCTTCCCCCTCATCCCCCTTCCTCTTCCCCCTCGTCCCCCTTCCTCTTCCCCCTCGTCCCCTTTCCTCTTCCATCTCGTCCCCCTTCCTCTTCCATCCCTAAAACTCCTCCCCCTCCTCCTCGTCCCCTCTCCTCCCCCTTCTTCTCGTCCCTTCCTCCCCCTCCTCATCCCATCTCTCCCTCCTCCTCATCCCCTCTCCTTCCCCTCCTAATCCTCTCTCCGTCCCCTCCTTCTCATCCCCTCTTCTCTCCCTCCTCATCTCCTCTGTCCCCTTTTCCTCCCTCTCATCCTCACTTCTCCTCATCCCCCCTCCTCATTCTCGTCCCCTCTCTTGCCCCTCACCTTCGTCCCCTCTCACTGTCCCCTCATCCTCCTCCCCTTCATCCCCCCTTATCCTCGTCCTCCTTTTAATCCTCGTCCCCCTCGTAATCCTCTTCCCCCTCGTAATCCTCTTCCCCCTCGTAATCCTTGCCCCCTCCTAATCCTTGCCCCCTCCTAATCATCTTCCCCCTCCTAATCCTCGTCCCCCTCCTAATCCTTGCCCCCTCCTAATCCTTGCCCCCTCCTTATCCTCGTCCCCCTCCTAATCCATGCCCCCTCCTAATCCTTGCCCCCTCCTAATCCTTGCCCCCTCCTTATCCTCGTCCCCCTACTAATCCTCTTCCCCCTCCTGATCCTTGCCCCCTCCTAATCCTCTTTCCCCTCCTAATCCTCGTCCCTCTCCTAATCCTCTTCCCCCTCATAATTCTTGCCCCCTCCTAATCCTTGCCCCCTCCTAATCCTCTTCCCCCTCCTAATCCTCGCCCCCTCCTAATCTTCGTCTTCCTAATCCTTGTCCTCCTCCTGTTCGTCCCCCCTCTTCCGCTTCTCCTCCTCTTCCTCCTCGTGTCTTTATTCAATAATATTTTCGCCTATTCAAATAAAGTCGTCTTCTGTTTGTTTTAATTCCAATATATGTATAGGAGAACGGAAAAAAAAAAAAAATGGCGAGTTCCAGGATATAGCAATAGGGAATCTTAAGGCTCAGGTGTTCAGCAGTGGTACAAGCTTCCAATTTTGGCCACCAGATGGCAGCACCAGTCTTCTCAGGAACAGGAAAACATAAGACCCATTCCCTGTGCAACCAAAAATAGTTCAAAGGATGACCAATAGATGGCAGCACCAGACATTGTTAGTGCTGCCATCTATTAGTCATTCTTTGAACTATTTTTGGTTGCACAGGGAAGGGGTCTTATGTTTTCCTGTTCCTGAGAAGACTGGTGCTGCCATCTGGTGGCCAAAATTGGAAGCTTGTACCACTGCTGAACGCCCGGGCCTTATGATGCCCTATTGATGCCCCCCCCCCCTGATTTTTAGCCTGGTAGATGGCGCCACCGTCGCCTATCGGATTCGACGGTGCTGCCATCTGTTGGCAAATATGTGCAACTTTTTACCAGTGCTGCCATCTGGTAGAAAATATGTGAACTAATTTTACCACAGCTGAACACCAAGGCCTTATTCCCCCCTATTCGCCCATGAGCCTGGTAAATATTGTCTTCTACACTACTTCAGAGGATACAGGAAACAGGGTACGTAGTATTTCCACCATTTTATTTTGTACTCCAGTGTTCAACACGTTTGAGATTCAAGTTACATTGTGTATGAGGTTCATGACTATGAAAAAGGATGTAAATAATGAAGGGGGGTAAATGTTAATGGAGAGTGAGTCGGGGGGGGGGGGTTCTTTTCACAATTCATAACCCAGAAAAAAAGTAAAGATGCTCTCTGTGGACTCAGCCACACCATATCAAAATTCCAGACTGGATGGTTTTAGTGGTGGTAGTAGTTCTAGTCACAAGTTCATCTGAAATGTGAACCCAGTGGACTGCAGGCTGAAACTGTGTAACTTATTTTTCTAGCAAATCTCGATAATGAGAAAGGGAAGACGAAATGGCTGGGGGGGGGGGAGGGCAGGATAATAGGAGGATGACAAAGGGTATGGGATATGGGGAGGAAGTCTGAGACAATTTAGTGATAAATTACTGGTAATTGGTGGAAAAATAATAATCAGCATTACACAATAATTCCAACCTGCAGTCCACTGGGTTCACATTTCAGATGAACTACTACTACTACTAAACCATCCAGTATTATATCTTTATATGGCGAGGGTGAGTG
The DNA here is from genome assembly GCF_032717465.1 of Coenobita brevimanus. NCBI lineage: Eukaryota > Metazoa > Arthropoda > Malacostraca > Decapoda > Coenobitidae > Coenobita > Coenobita brevimanus. The sequence continues at coordinate 4,424,840 of NC_136980.1, read as the reverse complement.
CACAGAAAGCATTTTGTATTTTTTCTGGGCCATAAATTGAGGAAAGAATCCCCCCCCCCCACCTGTAACGCTCTCTCTCTCTCTGACATCCCATCTCCCCTTATCACACCTGTCTTGCCCTTAATACTCACTCTCTCTCTCTCTCTCTATATATATATATGTAACCCGCCCCCACTCTCTCTGTCTCTCTCTCTATATATATGTACCCTGCCCCCACTCTAATTCTCTCCATCTCCCCTTATATTTACCCTCTCTCTCTCACACCCCATCCCCCCTTATATGGTCCCCCTCCTCTCTCTCACCCTATCTCCCCTTATACATACCCCCCCATCTCTCTAATATTCCTTTATCATACATCTCTCCCTTAACACACACACACACGTCCCATTTCTCATTTTATGTACCATTTAATTTCTCCCTTCTCCCTCTCTCTATCCGTTTATTATATGTCCCCTCCTTAACTGTCATCCCTTTTTCATACGTCTGCCCCTTCCTCTCTCTACAACACACACACACACACACACCATTTCCCCTTGTTATTTGTACCCTCTCTCTCTCTCTCTCTCTGTCACACACACACACACACACACACACACACACACACACACACACACACACACATTTCCCCTTGTTATTTGTACCTATCTTTCGCTCCTCTCTCTCTCTCTCTCACACACACACACACACACACACACACACACACCTGTTTACCCTGCCTCTCTCTCCTGCATAAAGTGTAGGGGGTAAACTTTTAACATACGGTAAAGGTCTAACTAAACAGTGTGTGGTAGCTATATACTATGGCTACAATTTGTAATACTAAAGATGCCACTACAATATACTGGTAATTATTTGGTCTCAGAATTGTTCAGTTGGGGTTGATTGCTCATGTAATGCCACTCAGGGATGAGTGAGGCTGGTCACTCTCATCTTAAATGTCGGGACCAACTGCCTAGCCCTGGTCTCCTACGCTCCTCATGGGGCAATGTAGGACTGGATGATGGATGGATGGATGGATAAAATATGTAAGTTTTGACGTCTTTCCATATGCTGTTGTTACTATTATTTTGCCACCAGCTTGAGTAGTGGCAACTTTAGTGTTGCATTATACACTAATATGTACATTATACAGTGATACAGAAGAATGGTATAACAGACAATACCAGCATCACATACGGCTGTACTCCAAACAGTACAAGAACAGAAGACTGAAAGAAATTTGGACCAAGTTAAGGTAAAATGGGTATAGACAGGCAACTGAAACAATATTTTAAAAAAGTACATACGGGTGTTTACTTCTACAAAGTCACATTCATTTACTACACATACCGTATAGGGTACATGGCTATACTCACTTCACCTTAACTTGGCCCAATTTTCATAATTGCGTAGCTTAATTTCTTGTAGTTTTCCTACGCTCCTCATGGGGAAATGTAGGACTGGATGATGGATGGATGGATCAATGCCAGAAACCCATCATTTTCATAGCACTTCCTTCTGACTAGCACAATATTCTAGGTAATCCCGTTACAAATACTGTACAATGAAAATGGAAGAGAAGCGAATTTTAGGCCAACTTAGAGTAAAAATAGTTTAGTAATATTAGTTGTGCATTCAGACATACTATTATTCAGACATTCTTTGAAGCCTTTATGAATCTATTTTACATTATTCAGGCCATCATAAGAAACTAACGGGAAACTGACTGGCTTTTGCAGTGTTGTCTCTGAAAACAAACATTTTATGCCCCATACTGAATGGCCTTGGTAAAAATTTAATGTGAGGTGCTTAAAAGCTACTTTAATTTTTTGCCTGGAAATATCAATGACTTAGTATGAATGAAATACTAGTAATAGCTTTAGAAAATTATCCTCCTGATGCAAAGGTTAATAGAAATTGGCAATGGAGCATTTAGGAAAAATCCACAACTCATGTCTTTGTCTAAGATACATGCCGAGCATTAAGCATGTTTGTTATTTATGTATTAACCTGGAAAAAAAAAAAAAAAAATGCAGTGTTGATAGTCCCCCAAACACAAAACTTTCAATGTAAAAATATCCTGTTCATAAGTATTATAGTCCACTGCAATTAATATGCAACCATTTATATGTACAAAACACCTATAGTACAGTACTGTATATGCATGACCACCTTCTACCTATGGTCAATAAATAAAACATGAGCAAGTGATGATATGACAGATGATGAAAGCAGTGAATTGCGAAGCTTGGACAATAGGGGGTGGATTGCTGCAGCCTGGTAGGGGGAGAGAAACTGTTACTAGAGTAATAAACAGAACAACTTCTTAAGAAGAGATTTTAGAAAGTTTCCTTAACCGATGACAATATGGGCCCTTATGTTCTTGTACAACAGCAGGAAAAACATCATGTTGATGAATATGATGGTATTTCTTATTGTGCTGATGACCATAAATAATTGATCATCAGCACAATAAAAAATATTGCCATCATCAGTGTACAGAGATGGTTTGGTCATGTGGAGAGAATGGATGACAGTAGAGTGGTGAAAACTGTATCTCTGAGCAAATTTGAAGGAGGCGAGGTAGGCCAAGAATAAGGTAGGGGGATATGGTGGATGAGTGTGTGGACTTTATTGAGGCTAAGGGACTGACAAGAAACCGAGGGGTCTGGATGAATTTTGTGTGGAGAAGCACATAACCAGTGATTTGGCACCCCTTTTTAACGTGACAGCCTATGGACTGACTCTGTCAGACAGGTATATATGAAGCTACAGAACATGTTCAAGGCTTGAATGATGAGTGAATGGGAGCGTGGCCTGTTGAATTGGGTAAACTTTGGTTGTCTGAACGTTGCTACTCCTCACCTTGCCCCAGGGTGGGAAAGGTCTGGATGATGTTGATTATTATTATTATTATGAGTGGGGGTGGGAGGGGGGGGAATACACTGAGTGGGGGAAGGGATACACAACAGGGACAGAGGATGACTGCTCCCCAACCTTCTACTATTATATCATCATCATCTGGACCTCCTTTCCCACCCTAGGGCAGGGTGAGGAGTTGCAATGTCCAGACAACCCAAATTTGCCCAATCCAATGGGCCGCGCTTCCATTCATTCATCATTCAAGCCCCTGGAATCCTGGCTGTACCTGACAAGCCAAAACATTCACCACATTCTGTAGCCTCTCACAACGTCTGATAGAGTCAGTTTGGACGCTGTCACATTAAAAAGAGGTGCTAAATCCCTGATCATGCACTTCTCCTCACAATATTTATCCAGCCAGCTCGATCTCTTGTCAGTCCCCTAGCCTCACTGACTTCCAAACACACTCATCCACCATATCCCTCCACCTTCTCCTTGATCTACCTCGCCTCCTCCCTCCTTCAAATCGCTCAGATATACCTTTTTCACCTCTCTAATGTTATCCATTCTCTCCACATTACCATACCATCTCGGTACACTCTCTTCAATTCTGGTGTCCACGGACTTCCTCATTCCACATTTTTCACGAATCACATTATTTCGTATCCTATCCACTCTCTGTACTCCACATACATTCCTCAGCAGTCCCATCTCCACTGCTTTCACTTTGACTTTTCATTTGCATGCCACACCATAGTCTCACATCCAGATGTTAACATTGGCACTAACACTTCTTCATGTAAGCCTCATGCAGCTACAATACTCAAGCCTCTGTTTCTTATCAAGGCCTTCATTGCACCAGCTACTGTACTTTCCTTCCTTGTGTCACTCTACTTTCCACTTCTTTTGCACATTTTCCTCTCTCTTCTATCACTGTACCCAGGTATTTGAACTCTCACCATTTCCAGTTTATCTCCATTTTCTGTAACATCACACTGGGAGTCACGTTCTCATTCAATAACCATCACTTTTTTCCACATTTACTACGGGTGACTTTACACTCCCTCTTCTTTCTTTCCTTCATTCTTTCCTCTTCCTTCTGCCTATGGGTGACTCTACACTGAGTGACAAGCCAAATGGTTTCCTGTACACCAGGAAACCATTTACAACGCTGGGTGGTAACCACATAACCAAATTTTGGCACCTGGTGGTTTAGTGGGTAATTAAGGCGCTCCAATCGGATTGAGCCGGTGAAGATTTATATCCAAGGGGTGGTTGGGGTTTATTGCTCACGTAATGCTACTCATGGATGAGTGAGGCTGGTCTCTCATCTGGACCAACTTGCCTAGTCCCGAGTTTCCCACGCTCCTCATAGGGCAACATAGGATTGGATGATGGATGGATGAAACAGTACATAACCTATGGGCAAAAATGGAGACTGGGTGTTTGACCACCACCAACTTGCACTTATAATGCTATATGTAAGGCAATTTTAAACAAGAATAAAGGTTAGCTATATCTAAAACACAAACAAAATTAGCATATGACTTATAATGCAAATCTACTGTAATGGATGCTTAAAGATTGCCGGAAAAGCTATTGGAATTGAAACTACATCCTCAAACCCCAGACTCTGGCTACTGATTGCATACAACAACTACCCTTAAAGGATTAAGGCTGCTGGCAATACATACGAATAATTTACCTTACTATTGCCAGCAGCCTTAATCCTGTACAGGGTGACCAGAAACACACTGCTTCCACATTGTCCTGTCCTTTGGCTGCCCTCCTTCCACCTCATATCCTCCTCTCATTTATCTTTCCAGTTCATCCTCCCAGCTTATTCCCGGTCTCCTACTCCACCTCATGCGCACACATTTTCCCATCCAGTCTTTGGTTCCTCATCCTCCCCACATGGCTAGTAAATTAATCCCCTTGATTAACCCACCAGTTGGCAGAAAATTATTCCTAACGTTATGAAACTCCAGGATACTTGTTATCTTAATTTTGTCCCAATTGTTGTAATGTCTGAGGTGATAGCTTTATTTCCTTCATTCTTTCCCCTTCCTTCTGCTATAGGTGGCTTTATGCTCCCTCTTCTGTCTTACTTTCCTTCATTCTTTCCTTTTCCTATTCCTAACATGTTACAAAACTCCAGGATACTTGTTATCTTGATTTTGTCCCGATTGTTGTAATGTCTGAGGTGATAGCTTTCTTTCCTTCTTTCTTTCCCCTTCCTTCTGCCTATGGATGACTTTACGCTCCCTCTTCTTACTTTCCTTCATTCTTTCCTCTTCCTTCTGCCAGTGGGTAACTACACTAAGTGACAAGCCAGATGGTTTCCTGTACACCAGGAAACCATTTACTATGCTGGGTGGTAATCATATAACCGAAATATGGCGCTTGGTGGTTTAGTGGGTAATTAAGGCGCTTCAGTGGGATTGTGCTGGCGCTGGTTTATATCCATGGGGTGGTTGGGGTTTATTGCTCAAGTAATGCCACTCAGGGATGGGTGAGGCTGGTCCCTGTCATCTTAAATGTTAGGACCAACCTGCCTAGCCCTGGGCTCCTATGCTCCTCATGGGGCAACAGAGGATTGGATGAGAGATGGATGGATGAATAAACTGGGAAGTATTTATAATGATCCCTACCCAAATAACAGCATGAACAAACCTCCATAAGTTTACTATTAACAAAAATGGTTTAGTTTTCATTACTTTGATATTCAGTCTAAATGACTTCCTTACAAAGTGCTTGTTAACACTGAGTGATTACAGATGTAGTGCACAAGCCATTTTATAAACAATTTAAGCTTAGTACAGTATATAAAGGGAGATGCCTTCATGTGGTGTACTGGTCAGCTCCACTGCCAGGTTTGACAAACAGTCCCGAGTTCCCTATCCCCAGAAAAGTAGATGGTAAACTGCAAGAGGAGGGCAGTTTCAGCCCACAGTTCACTGGGATCACACTTCAGATGTGCTATAGGACACTACTACATGTGCTGTGTGGTGCTGGGTGCAGGATTTGTGAATTACATTGACAAATTATAATATGTATCACCTGTAGTGCTGCCAACCAGTTGGGTACGTCCTATGGCATTCCAACAGACACAGATACTTGTATACAATTGTCATAAATGCTGGAGTGAACCAAATTTTATTGTCTTCTCTCACTGCTGCAGCCTTCAGATGACCCTAGTGACCTGGATGATGCTGGAGATGGTTTGGCTGATGATGAGGATGACATATTGGTTGATGCTGCTGGCGATGAAGGTGATGTTCCGCCACTAGTGCATGTACCAGGTGAGCAGAGCAGCCACTGACCTTAGTTAGTACACAGCCCTAGAAGTGTTGGGAGAGAGATTGTGGTTAACAAATAAATAAATAACTACATCAATTTATCCCAACTCTTATTCAACCCATCAAGTTAAATAAGTAGACTGAAGTGTCAAAGAAATGTCATGCAGGGTTGTTTTGATTTAAAGCATGTGATTTAAATCAGTGAAAACAATTATGATTAAAATAAATGGATTTTTCTTTATATATACTGAAAAAAGGAAGAGAATAGAGAAAGTGATGGATGTGTATTGTAAAGATGCATGAAGTCTGCTTGTCCTGTACTGATCCTGTATCAAGTCAGTCACCAGTGAACAGCTGTTGCATCATCAGCAGTAGTTGAAAGAGTTTTTTCAACATTTAGAATTGTACACTTTGCTATCAGAAATTGCCTCTGAAAAGTGAAGGCTTCCAAAGTTTTTACTATCCATAAGCAGTAAAATAAAGTGTCAGATTAATAGCTATAACTTTTTGCTTTAAACATAATAAAAACTAGTTTCTTTTGCAAGTATCTAAATTGTACAATTCTTAATTTCTTTCCAATTTTATTTCTCAGTCAAATCATGTATGAAAATTTAAGTTTTACATGTGGTTTACTTCTGAGAAGTTGCTTGAAGGGCCTGAAGGTTGCCTTTCTGTTTGTTGTCTCAGATACTAAAATTAAACTTCTGATGAATATCTGTTGAATGAGATGTTTCCATTTTTAAGATTTGTTTCAAGCTCTACTTTTGTTTTTTAAGAAGTATATTAATATTGTCACCTTTTTTCCATCCATCCATCCATCATCCAATCCAGTGTTGCCCCAGGAGAAGCGTAGGAGCCCAGGGCTAGGCAAGTTGGTCCTGACATTTAAGATGAGAGTGACTAGCCTCACTCACACCTGAGTGGCATTATGTGAATAATAAACCCCAACCATCCCTTGGATATAAACCTATACAGGCTCATTCCGATTGGAGTGCCTTAATTACGCACTAAACCACCAGATGCCATAATTTGGTTATATGGTTACCACCCAACATAAAAAATAGTTTCCTGGGGTACAGGAAACCATTTGGGTTGTCATGCACTGTAGTGTCACCCATAGACAGATGGAAGAGGAAAGAATGAAGGAGAGAAAGACAGAAGAGGGAACGTACAGTCACCTGTAGGCAGAAGGAAGAGGTAAGATTGATGGAAAGAAAGAGAAGAGGATGGAAGGAAGAGAGGAAAGGGCAGACACTCAAAACAGCACTACATTGAGTGAGTGGATGGTGAGTGCCCCCACCTACCACCAATGATTAATAATAATAATAAAAAAAAAAAAAAAAAAGAAAATCTGGCCAAATGAATGAATCCCACACATTCATTCATGCACTATTCAAGCCCTGGGAATTCTGACTAAACCTAACATTCATAGGCATTCACACTTACATAATGGGGTGGGCCATGATTCAGCTAATGTTTTCAATGGACTGAAAGTTAAGCCACATGCCAAAACCAGCTAAATGCTTCACAATAGTAGCTGGATAATGTTGGAAGAAAAATATGAGATTTCTTCTGCATATTGCAACTGGAAATTCTCTCGTGTTACTGACACTACTATGTTGATATAATTTAAATATCGTACAAGAGAAAGTTAATGTAGTAGTAGTAGTACTGTAGTAAAGGCAGCCCCAAGCTCATCTGAAATGTGAACACAATGGACTGCAGGATAAAGTTCCCCTTAAGTAGTCCACCATCCTCCTTTTGGGAAACAGGGAGGGAGGTGAGGGAAGTTTGCATAACCAGGCAGTTGAGCAGTCCAGTTATATCAGTGCCACCGCACAAAGGAATCCCTCTACAGCACCTGTGTTAATAGGCAGTATGCAACAAACTGCTAAAGATGGAGTGCTAAGAATGCCATCCAGAACACTGCCCATTACTTCACGCATCAATTAAGACTTTGGAATAATTACCAGTTAACAAAGTCAGTGGTGTGACCTGGAGGTGGTAGCGGTTGTCGTTGGAGTGTGTGGGGAACTTGGGGAGGCAGGATTTTAGGAAGGGAAGCCACAGCTATGTTAGTAGTGGCCAGGGTGAACCTTACACCACCAAGGAATAGGAACCCCAGGGCCGGGTGAATTGCCAGTTGGGATCTGTACCTGAAAAGAAAAGAATAGGCTTTCAAGTTAACCCTTTGACTGTTAGGGTTAAATTTAGTGGCAGCCAAAGTAATAATATCTAAACAAAGCTGAGGATGAGATGAAGTGGAGGGGTATATGAGAGAGGGGGGGTGTGTGAGCTGGGAGCAAGGCAGTGCAGTGGCATTGGACAGGGTGCCATGGAGGTGATTTGTTTGTGGCCACCCTTTACAGGACTGAGGCGTCTGGCACTAGACAGATAAACAAGGCTCTATGTGGTTGCCAAAATACTGTACATCTAAACAAGGCACTATCCTCTAATCAATTAACAGAGTGCACCTGAGCTGAATTATGGAACGATTCTTTCAAGATTTCAAATTTTTTGGCACCAACCCACTGGTGATGCCAAGCATATATACAAATCATACTTGAATGGTATGGTCGGTGGGAACGCTCAACATCCACTCACTCGATGTAGTGCTGTTTTAGGATGCATATCTTTTCCCCTCTTGCTTCCTTCTTTCCATCCTTCCTCTCCTGTCTTTCTTTCCTTCGTTCTTTCCTCTTCCTTCTGTCTACGGGTGACTCTATGTTGAGTGACACGCCAAATGGTTTCCTGTACATCAGGAAACCATTTACTATGCTAGGTGGTAACCATATAACCAAATTATGGTGCCTGGTGGTTTGGTGGGTAATTAAGGCACTCCAATTGGACTGAGCCAGTGCAGGTTTATATCCAAGGGGTGGTTGGAGTTTACTGTTCATGTAATGCCACTCAAGGATGAGATAGGCTGGTCATTTTCATCTTAAATGTCATGACCAACTTGCCTAGCCCCTGGCTCCTACGTTCCTCATGGGGCAACACTGGATTAGATGACGGATGGATGCACTTATATTTTCAAAACATATTTCATTCTTGCATTGGTCAGCCTTGTTTATCAGACTGCTGCTCTTTAACAATCTCTCCTAACATGAATAAAATAATCTAGTAGTCAAAATATCCTCAAGATCAAGGCATTCAGTCATGACATCTCATTATATGAGTAACACTAACCCAACAGTAGAATCAGCAGGACAACACGTGACTGGAGATGTGAAATGATATGCAGAACATCCAGATCACCTGCAACGGCCATCATCAGGGACGGTGCCAGTAAGGATGTGTTCAGACAAGTTTCCAAAGTTGATTGTCCTACCAGCTCAGCAACACTCCTGAGAAAAAGACATTTGTTGGTTTGTCTGTGTCACCCTTTAGCACTCATCAATAATAACATATGACGTAAATAGTGTAACGATGAGTGTTTGTGGAGGGGGCTCACACGGCTAACATATATCAATACTCAGGCTAATACACAAGGAAGGCACTTGAAAAGGATGCCTTCATGTGATCTGGGCAGCTCAACAGCATGGTTATAGAAGCATCCCTCAACTTTTTTTTTTTTTTTTTTTTTTAAAGAACGGAGGAAGGAAAAACAAATGAGTAAAAAAAACTTCCCTATCCTCTCAAAATGAGGATGGTAGACTGTAGGAGAAAGGGAACTTAAGTCTGCAGTCCACTGGGTTCACATTTCAGAAGAACCTGTGGCTATAACTACTGCAACTACATCTACTCACAAGAAAACTCCCCACCATCTAAAGCTTCACAGCTAAATTGAATAAATACCAACTGAAATTTACCTCTTAGTGAAGTTTGTGAACATAGTGGTGTATTTCCATAGCACATCAAAGGCCTGGTTATTACTGGACTAAGCAAACTTGAGGCCCTGAACCAGACAAGCCCCTGCCAGGATGTTGTAGTAGGTCTGTAAATGCAACTACATGGTAAATATATAATAAAAAGATATCTAAATCAAAACGCACAACCAACATTGCATACATTTCATCTGATACATAATGTTAAATATATTTCATTTTGTACACCACATAAACAGTGCTGCTATTTTGTTACATTGCACTAAACATGGTAGTAGGGGTGCCCATCATCCACTCACATGATGGAGAGCTGCCTACTTCCTTACTGTCTATCATTCATTTTCTGTGTCTGTCCTCTCTTCCTACTTCTCTCATCGCTGCCACCACTATTTATTACTTTTCCTTCCATTTCACGTGCATTTCATGGATGGATGGATGGAAAAAAGGTGACAATATTAATATACTTCTTAAAAAACAAAAGTAGAGCTTGAAACAAATCTTAAAAATGGAAACATCTCATTCAACAGATATTCATCAGAAGTTTAATTTTAGTATCTGAGACAACAAACAAAAAGGCAACCTTCAGGCCCTTCAAGCAACTTCTCAGAAGTAAACCACATGTAAAACTTAAATTTTCATACATGATTTGACTGAGAAATAAAATTGGAAAGAAATTAAGAATTGTACAATTTAGATACTTGCAAAAGAAACTAGTTTTTATTATGTTTAAAGCAAAAAGTTATAGCTATTAATCTGACACTTTATTTTACTGCTTATGGATAGTAAAAACTTTGGAAGCCTTCACTTTTCAGAGGCAATGAGTGACAAGCCAAATGGTTTCCTGCTACACAGAGAAACATTTACAACATTGGGTAGTAACCATATATAAAAAAAAATCAGAATGATGTAGAGCCTATTATGGTACACCCATTAACTGGGTGGAGATGTAATTGTAATGACCATCCAGGAACCAAATCTCCTGTCAGCCACACAAGAACATCGGCTCACTGCATGAGATGGCCTTGCAAGGGGAGCTGCCTGTCGTTGATGGGTCTACTAGTTTTTATTATGTTTAAAGCAAAAAGTTATAGCTATTAATCTGACACTTTATTTTACTGCTTATGGATAGTAAAAACTTTGGAAGCCTTCACTTTTCAGAGGCAATGAGTGACAAGCCAAATGGTTTCCTGCTACACAGAGAAACATTTACAACATTGGGTAGTAACCATATATAAAAAAAAATCAGAATGATGTAGAGCCTATTATGGTACACCCATTAACTGGGTGGAGATGTAATTGTAATGACCATCCAGGAACCAAATCTCCTGTCAGCCACACAAGAACATCGGCTCACTGCATGAGATGGCCTTGCAAGGGGAGCTGCCTGTCGTTGATGGGTCTACTCAATGACAGATTGGGGTAGCACAGCACTAAACATATATAGCTACCAATGTACAATTAGAATACCCATTCCATCACAATACACATTTTCATAGTTATCCTGTACAGTAAATCTGTACAGTAAAATCCTCAATATCTCTGCACCTCTGAGGGTTGTCCTTTGCTGGGTTATCAGTTGATAACTTTCCTCCTTTACCCTTTACATCTATGAAGAGGCATAAGCAATGACTTCATCAAACATTAAAATGCAAATTTCTTTAAAAAAAAAAAAAAAAAAAAAAAAAAAGCACTGATGCAGCAGCATGCTGGAGGTAGGGAACAACAAAGCAACACATAGGTAATGTAACTGGGGTCAGTATATCTTGGAGCTTAAAAAAGTCTAGGCTGCTAACTAGGGGATATTAAAAGTTTACTGTATGGTATATCCATCTAGGTATTTCCAAAGGAAATATTTCTCTCAGTGAAACAAAACTACTTCCCAATAACCTAAGTAAAGCCCCCAGCTCCATGTGTTCCCTACCTGATGCATGGATTCATAGTCAATGAAATCTGTAATTTTTAGTTCCCCAAATTAGCTCACAAATGATGCAGACCTTAGCATAAAAAGTTACCAGCAATGCATCTGGTGCTGATGACATGACCTTACTGTAAAGCATCTGGTCACCCATAATAAAAACCTTGTGGTAAAGCTCTTTATTCTTTGATCCAGTTTTATCATATTCAAATTTCACTAAGTGTGGCTTCAAAAAGGTGTCCTAGCTTTAACAATTAGTGCAGTGCTCTGGAAATATACATACATACATACATACAAACACACACACACACACACACACACTGGTAGGCAACATAAGACTGCAGCTACAAGTACTTACTGTGTGTGTATGTGTACTAAGAAATGAGTGTGGTGATGGAAATGACCATGAATGACATAAAAAACTGAAAGTAGAGTACAGTGGGCTCGCACAGTGCGCGTCACCGCAGTGCGTGATTCGCCTTGTGCACGTGTGACCAAAAATCATAACTAAAAACCCTTTAATGCGCGAGTTTACCGCACAGAACGCGAGGCAGAGGCAAGGAGTGGCTCAAAAATGCCATTTTCTACTAGTGCGCGACCACCCCTCACACAGTGCGTCTGTTGTCATGTTGATGCATGATGGAAGGCAGGACTGAGCTGTGTATGTCAAACATTAGCAAGATCCTTGCTGCCATGGATAAGCTCAAGGAAGAGGTGAAGGAACAGGAAGTGAGCAACTTAAGAAAGGAGGAACTTCTGGTTGGTATCGACAAACTCTTCCGTTTCTACACAGACAGGCACAGGGAAGAAATAAACAGGAGAAGACAGACGCTCATAACAAGCTACACACAGTGGGCTCAAGTTTTTGAAATAGCGGAACCATTGACATCGTCTGCTCCTGATATTGTTGAGGATGAAGAGGATGCAATGTCAGAAGTGTCAGCATTGGACTTTGAAGGGTTTATGGCCGAAGTGAGTGACTTTGATGCTCCTGGGGAAGGTGATCAAGAGGAGTCTGCGAAGGGAAGTGTTGGTGCGGTGGGAGGTGCCGTGGGGAGTGCGGCGCTGTAAGTGTTGCTTCGCCTCGGAACCCGTTATTTAAGGTCATCAGGCCTGTTGTCTACTGTTGTTAAGGTGACTACCCATATTTTTTTTATTGTAGCTATAGCTTTAGTACAATGTCTGAAACATATGACCTTTATTATGTCTTATCTAAGGGCCAAAAAATGTCCAGGTATGAGGGGGTACCGCCCATATGTAATTATTCCCATAAGATTATGTATTCCTAGTACGCGAATTCCCAGTGCGCGAGCTCGTGCACCACCCAATCTCTCGCGCGCTATGCGAGCCCACTGTACTCAGTTCTGTACCATCTGAAACTAGATTAAATAATTCTTTGCAGGTGTTCTCAGTGATAATGGTGGTGTAAAACATAACAGTATATGACATTACAAAGTAGGGTGATAAGATATCTAAAGTTTGGTAAATATTCCTTAACCACACAACACCAAGGATCACTTGTCAGACAGTATCTAATTTTACTCTTGACAAAAGCATGATTGTTGGTAGGTAGCAGTTTCTCCATATAATTCTTTTATATTATTTGCATCACTGTTAAACCACTGTGCAATCTAACCTCCATCTTTTTCCACTCTTTCACACACAAATGTACAAATGTATTGCATCATTATTTGAGATTTCAATATTTCTGCAAGATTATAATAATACAAACTTGCAAAGGTGTACATTATCATAAAATACCAGTACATTATAAATAAACTAAGCATTCTGTGAGTGAGCAATGCACAATGTGTGAAGAAAAGTGTAGCAACACACCTCACTGGTCAGGCTGTAATATAATCAAGCAGCTGTTCACCCATTACGCAAAGTAAGGTGATGGTCTATATTTATCTACAGCCAGACACATGACCGTTTGACTTTGAGTTGTTTTATGGGGGGGGGGATTAACCCTCCGTTGACCCACCTGTTGACACATAGGGAACATACGTTGGTTGGTTATATGGTTACCATCCAGCACTGTAAATGGTTTCCTGGCTTACAAGAAACCAATAGGCTTGTCCATCTATCTATCTATCTATTGCCAGATACCTTAATCCTGCATGGGGCTGCCACAAACAAATCACCTCCATGTCACCATCCCCCACCATTTCATTGCCCTGCTCCCAGCTCACACCCCCCTCTCTCATGTACCTCTCCACTCAATCCCTCCATCTCATCCTCGGCCTCCCCCTCCCTCTCCCCCCTTCCACCACACATACACTCTCCATTCTCTCCACATAGCCAAACCACCTCAATGTGTTTCTCCTGACGCTTCCTGTCACATCCACATCCACACCACAATGCTCTTTTACTTTCACATTTGTTAGCCTGTCTTTCCATGTGACTCCTCATGCTCCTCTCAAATACAATAACTCCTTTCCACTGCAGGTCCAAGCTTCACTTTCATATGTTAAAAGTTGGTATCACAATGCTGTCATGTAGTAACTTTTTCACTTCCATGCTCACTTCCCTGTTTCTTATCACTGCTTTCGAGGAACCAGCAACCTTTCTTCCTTGTTGTACCCTTTCAAGCACTTCACCCTCTAAACTTCCATCCTTACTCATCACACTACCCAAGTACTTAAACGCACTCACATTTTCCATTTCCTCCTCATCCAACCTCACTGTAAATTCACTGACTTCACTTCTCTCAAAGACCATAACTTGATTCTTCCCTACATTCACGTTTAGAGTCCATTTCTTACACACTGTCCCAAACTCATCCGCCAAGCCTTGCAGCTCCCCTTCGTCTCCACTTAACACAGTATCATCTGCAAATAACAGTACAGGGAGTTTCCAAACGCTGCCATGTGTGTGTGTGTGTGCACGTGCGTGCATGCATGAACTTAACATGGAAGCCCATGTGCTTGTACTTGTGAAACTCAAAGGATGCTTTTAGAAGGCACTAATTTTCAAACTGTTATAACAAGAACGCATAAAATTTTTACCTTATATGCACTGCCAGGAGCTATAAGCAAGGTTGTAGACTCGGCAGTCCATTCCTTCACTGTTGGACATGCAGACTGAGGAGAAAAAAGCAGTAAAATACATCTTCATAGAAAAAAATGGAATGAGACAATGTAGTGAAACTATGAACTTTCTAAGCAGAATAAAATGTAATTTGTAAGAAAAAAGCTCAGAAAACGTCACTGCACTGAAGGTAAAAGTATGTTATTAAAAACTTTGTTTCATCACTTATTTCAAAACTGTTTCAAATTAATGCTGCCACCATTTTTTTTTTAATTTTATTTTTTCCAATTTTGGATTTATTGTAATCCTAGAGGGTGTGTGTGCCTTATGTTACCCAGCCATAGTTGCTGACAAATGTACCGCTTCATGCCAATGTAAGCAAAGTGCTACTGTGTACCAGTGAAGAATATACAGTCAAGTTGCCTATGGCGTGTGCTTCTATGCCACGGTTTTCTGTGACACAGCAAGGTGCCAGACCCCCCAAAATGAACCACGTGCATAAACTATACCTATAGCGTGGGCACGGCAAGGTTTGAAACGTGTGGGCAAATTCCCCTGGCAGCCGGTGAGCGCACCTCAGCCCTCGCCTGCCGTTCAAACCCCTCTCAGTGTGTAACCAGACCGCTTGTTATCTGATCACCCTCCTGTTTTGCCTAATGTTACATGTAATACATGCTTTGACTGACTGCTTGATTGTGTGCATGTGTAAAGTGGGGAAAAATGGGGAAAAAGTGGGGTGAAAAGGGGGACTTTGGGCAAACATCCAGAACCAAATTCCATTTTTCCCATAGGTTTAATTATTTGTATGGCACGGTTTTCTATGGCACGGGTGTGGTCCAGAATCAATTAGCCACACCTTTGGCAACTTGACTGTATATAAAATATATGTACAACAAAAGGAAGTGAAGACCTGAAACAAAGAGAGAATGCAGTGGTTGTGATAGTGGTGGAGGGTGTTGTAGCCACCATAATAGGGCGATGATATCCTTTGGCCAGGGCTGGTACTGTTATGTTCAATGTGTTCCTTTAATACTCTAATACTACCCCTTACACCTGTATATAATACATCTTACGAATGCCTCTGTATTTTATGACATACTGTATAGTTTAACTTACTTTTATCATAATATAGTTTAACTTACTTTTATCATAGGACATATGGCTACACCCAAAAATGACAGTGTGGCCACACCCACTAAGTCCAATCACTATGTACAGTAATTTTGTAAATGTAATGGTTGTATGTGTGTGGCAAGACCCACCACCTTTTGTTGTTATAAGCAATCTGTACCTTTTTCAACAATAAATATTTCATTTCAATTACAGTATGTATATATTTGTCTATCAGAAGCTGGAAATTTGGATAACTTTTTCATTATGCCTAACAAAAAGTGCTTACAGAAAAAAATAAAAAATAAAATAAATCATCCATTTAGGTAGGTGGTGGCGACCATCATCCACTCACTCGATGTAGTGCTGCCTACTTCTTCCTTAGCCTTTATCATTCTTTTTCTGTGCCTGCCCTCCTCTCTTCCTATTTCTCCCATCTTTCCTGTCACTTCTTATTACTTTTCTTTCCTTTACAGGTGGCTTTACATTAAGTGACAAGCCAAATGGTTTCCTGTAAGCCAAGAAACCATTTACAACGCTGGGTGGTAACCATATAACCAAACCATACGTGCTCCCTACGTGTCAACAAGTGGGTTGGTGGAGGGTTAGTGCCCCTCCCCGTAAAACAAATAACTCAAAGTCAAACGGCCACCCCTTGCGGGATTATGGTGTCTGGCAATAGATAAATAGATCCATTTAGGGATGCCTGGACACATTACATACAACATGCTATGAACGTGAACTAAGGGATAAGGGACTGAAGAGGAAGGCTGCCAGAGATCTGAGCAGTGGCTGCAATGTGGAGAGACACTATTAGGTGACCAAAGCTGACGCATGCTTGTTGGGGCCTTTATAAGCAACACAAAACATGTGTACTTATAGGAAGATGCCTTTAGGTGGTGGCACAGATCTTCTGTCTATCTATTGCCAGACGCCTTAATCCTGTAAGGGGTGGCCACAAACAAATCGCCTCCATGTCGCTCTGTCTCCCGCCATTTCACTGCCCTGCTCCCAGCTCACACCCCCTTCTCTCATATACCTCTCCACTCCATCCCTCCATCTCATCCTCAGCCTCCCCCTCCCTCCACCTCACTCACATACTCTCTCCTCAACAGTCTCTCACTCTCCATCTTACAGATCGTACTGGGTTATATCATGCATAATGGGGTATGCATAACAGGATATACACAAAAGGGTGTTCCGATATTACTAGATATATTTACAGTACATGCGTAATGGGGTAATCATAGTAGGGTATAAAAGAGATGTACTGATAATACCATTATATCTTACGCATAATAGAGTATGCATAAGAAAGCATACACAAATGGTATACCAATATTAATGGGTTATATATATCTTATGCATAATGAGGCATGCATAATAAAGTGTACACACAAGGTATACCAATGGGTTATATCTTACACATAATGAGGTATGCATAAGAAGGTATACACAAAGGGGTATACTGATATTACAGTACCGAGTTATAATTTGTACATAAAGGGTTATGCCTAACAGGGTATACAAAAGGATATACCAGTACATATATTCCTACCTTTTCCCCTCGAGGAGGATGGATGCCTGTGGTCTACAAGGCTGGCGCTGAAGTGGTCTTGACAAGACAGATTGATGAAATGGTGTTAAAGTACAGGGAGGGAGGGTCAGAAGTCAGTTGAAGGGGAGGTCCTAATACTATCCATGTCATAAAACCAAGTGTCTAAACTGATAGGAGAGAAAATGAAGGCTGGATTAAACAAGGATATATCAACGAGAGGTGGGACAGAAGAGAAAAGAAGAGAACAATGAGGGTAGAGACTGGAGACAAAAAGACCCCTTTTAGTCGCCTTTTACGACAAGCAGGGATACTGGGGAAGTATTCTTTCTCCCCCCCTCCCCAGGGGGATGGAAGCTGACGAGTGTGGGCTTGAGAGGATGTATGCTTTATCCGTAACCTACCTTACTTTTACTATACAGACATTAAGAAAACCGTTCATAGAGTAATATTTGTAGTTCTTGTCTGCTCCAGAAGGTTTCATTTGGATCTGGAGAGACATTTATAACAGTAAGGGTTAGACTTTGTCTTCACTAACCTCATTACAAGGGCTCTGTCAGGCTGAATAAACTCTAGTGCATGCCAGGATGTATTACCGACAGTAGTAATAGCAATAGTGGCAGGTGGTGGCGACCATCATCCACTTACTTGATGTAGTGCTTCCTACTTCTTCCTTAGTCTTTATCATTCTTTTTCTGTGCCTGCCCTCCTCTCTTCCTATTTCTCCCATCTTTCCTGTCACTTCTTATTGCTTTCCTCTACAGGTGGCTTTACATTGAGTGACAAGCCAAATGGTTTCCAGTAAGCCAAGAAACCATTTACAAAGCTGGGTGGTAACCATATAACCAAACCATCCATGCTCCCTATGAGTCAACAAGTAGGTTGGTGGAGGGTTAGTGCCCCACCCCATAAAACAAATAACTCAAAGACAAATGGCCACCCTTTACGGGATTATGGCTTCTGGCAATAGATAGACAGATAGATAGTAATAGCAATAATAATATCGAACTGAAGGAGCCCACCTTCAGCCTGGTTTCATGGTGAGAACTGGTCTATGGTTAGAGGATATGAATTAGCACTGGGTATTGGGAGAGGGTTGTCAACTCTGCTCAGACTTCCTATGTGGTGCATTGAGTTCAAGATACTTTGAGTTTTGTGCTTTTCCAAGATAATTTGGATTGAAAACACTATGTGGCAGATATTTATGGAAAGAGAGGAGCCCTAGGCTTTACAAGATACTTGTTACCCTTTGCTACATACATTCATGCTCCCACACAGCAATGCACAATCATAGTCATACTCACACACACACTCCTTTCCCTGTTCTTCCTTCAAAAACGATATATAGCAGGCTGAATGGTAATTTTTCTCCCACAAGCAGGATTTACTTTTTGTAGAAGAAACAAAAGATATGGAGATATGTGTCATTTTTTTCTTCTAGGAAAACACAAAAATATGGTTATGACTAGGAACTGATTATTTCATTCATTCATTGCAAGACGCCATGTATCCCAAACGGGGTGGCCAAGGGCTCAGAGTTAATTGTTTTACAGTAAGGGGCACTAATCCTCCACCAACCCCACTTGATACGTAGGGATGCCAACGGCATCTGGTGTTCCCAGGCGGTCACCCATCGAAGTACTAACCAGACCCAACATTGCTTAAATTTCAATAATGACTCCAGCCCATGTTAGCAAGAACACCTGTAACAAACTCACACAAACCCTATACTGTATACAGTACAGATTTGCATAAGAAAGTTGATCCTGCCTACAACTACTAAACAGCATTACCTTAGTCATTGCACCTCAAAAGGCAAAGGAAACTGGACAAATTTTTTTCTTTTATTAGTACACAAATGTTTTTTCACCCCTTTTCATAAAAATCTATGTTGGGGAATTTTACAGTATTTCGTCTATACATTTTTAGTTTATTTTCCATGTTAACTGGTTCAATACAAAAAGCATGTGAGTGTGCTCAAAACGTATGGTATTGTATTTTTATACAAAAACATAAAAAACTGTCTCACAATCATACCATACACACAGAAACTGTACAATCAGACAATATGTATAGGCGGAGAATCTTGAGCTTGCTGACCCAACTAGTGCTTTATCACACTGCCTCTTGCATTCCTTTACTACAGCCCTTGCAAGCCTCAGACACTCCACCCATAAGTCACGAATGAGTAACTTTTTACATGTTAATCCATCACAAGTACACTACTTGATAATAAGAAAAAGTCTTAACTGTAAAGTTTTACATTACTATAGAGATGATCTTTGGTAAAATACACAAAGACTCATGGTTGTCATCTCAGTTAAGGTTGGAACTACTGGGAAATAATGGAACAAGCATGTAGAATGAGCAGCCCTTTAATAGTGGTAAAACACCCCAGGGTACACAACCAAACTCACACCACCAGGGTAGCTGCAGTAACAACAGGGGAGGAGGGGATGTATTCATGCATGCTTTGATTTATTTTCTTATGTTTCGTAAGCTGTAACATTTTATATATATGTATATATTTAAAAAACTGATTGTTCCAACTAAACTGGATCACAATTAACAGGACCACAGTAGCTGACTCTGAAACTGCAGGAAGTGGTATTATAAAAGTGAATGCCATTTCTCCGTGTTTCCACATCTCATCCATCGGTATAAAAGTGCTCAATTTACATTAATCTAACAAGCGCCACCACACTAGTTCCAGAATCACCTGCTGTAGCAACATAAAGGGACATTAACGTTTGAAGTTTGCTTGTGTACCCGATATTATTTTCCCAGTCCTCCTTATTCAGTAGGGTGTTGCTCCTCTAGAACTGATCAAAATAATAATTCACATGTGGCTTGTGAGTCCTTGTGGGATATATGTAGGAGAGAGACTGAAGTAACAGCAGATATCAATTTCTGTAAGATACTAACAACATTTCTGCATCCCACTGCTACTAACAACATTTCTGCATTCCACTGCAACAACAACAAAAGTTATGGTTTGTTCACAGCTGCAGTAACAAATGTTTTATTCCCTCCACTGAAATGTGAAGGTAAAAACAGTTATAACAAAACTTACATGAACTAAAAAAGTATATATACTATCTTGAGATTTAAAAATCCTGAAGAGTATTAAAGGCTACCTAACAGCAGTGTGACACTGGTCCTGCATTTCCTGTAGCTATGAATTCAACGAGTTCTTCCAGTCACCAACTGAGCTTCATGCTAAAGATCAGTTACTACTGATCAGCAGCAAGAGAAATTTTTTTTAAAAATAATACTAATACATAATAATCATAATAATACAATAACCACTTACTCGAAATTATATCTATGTAACTGATGAAGTCAGGGACAAGTAAGTAAATAATATATAAAAAACTCTTGCTGCATTACATTCTGAAACTGGATGATGAGTTTTGAAGTACCGGTAATGTAATGCATATACATTACAATAATCATATGTCTATATTTTGATCATATTAAAATAAAATGTTACATTATTAACTTGAATGCTTAGTCACTCAGAGTTTCCATTATACTGTATATACTGAAATATCTGGGAGAAACTTTTCTCAGTTTCACTTATACCTGACTCTTCCTATAATTCACCATGTTGCTTGCATTACTGCACCATGGGCAGCTCTTTCAGTAAATTATATAATCTGTCATATTTCATATTTTAATATTATTTCACCCATTCAGCTGAAGCACATTACTAGATCCCTACCAGTAACTGAGAAATAGATGACAGAATAGCCCACTTTGCTCAGCTGACATATTCTGAAGGGTACCCATTCTTTTGTGCTCCAGAATGGAAGTAGTATACACATCTGGCAAAACCTAGGCAGGCATAATCGAAAGAATTCCTCAGAATGAGGATACAAAAGGTCCCATAAAGAGACTGCCTAAAACCAAAGTTTCCATTCACTAATATCCATTTTAGCCTGAGGACTTCATTTTATTTTTCCTATCACAGAACTAGCTTATTTGGCCTTATGAGAATTTTAATAATTACAGTACAGTGAGGCATCAGGTTTCACGGCATCCAGATTGGCAAAATCGCGCTTTGGCAGCAGCCATCAAATATTCCTGTGATTGCACATTCAAGACTAAAAAATGCACTTTCGTGCCCTCTGGCAACACAACTTTCAGATTCTCGCCATGGCAACGCCAACACCAACACTCAGTTTCAGCATGTTTCCTGCATGTGTTCAGTGCACCTGCAGGTTCAGTGTTACACTCTTGCGTCCTTGATTTGTACTTGATGGAAATATGTCATCTTGTGCTTCAAGTGGAGCCAGAGGTGGACCTAGTGATGGTGGAAATGGTGTAAGAAAGCGTGAACCTGGAACAGAAGGCGGTAAAGGGAAAGCCAACATGCCTACAGAAAAAAAAAAAAAAAAAAAAAAAAAAAAAACTCAAGCATGATGAATTAAAAAATCATGGCAGAAGGCCTTGGATACCCTTTAGCATCGAGTCCATTAAGTCCTTCACCCTGGTCTTTCCGGCAAGTGTGCGTGTGTTGCATGTGTAAGTAATATTGCTCATACAGTACTGTAGATACCGATACTATATTTAAGAGTATTTTATGATTTACATTTTACTGTTAATTTAATGTTACTTGATGATTTAAGTGTTAATCACGACATTTCAGGTAACTCTAGGATGTATTTAAAGTAGGATATACCTTGGGGGGTGAGTTTTCTAATGGGCCTGGTTCCTATCAGCTAATTTCCCATATGGTCAATGCACCAACTTTTGCGGAATCAACTTTGGCGGAACATTTCACGGTCACTAATAGGTATGAAACCTGGTGCCTTACTGTGCTATTATTTTTTAACCCCTGCTCTGCAAGACATTTCTCATATAAAATTATTTGGAGGCAGCATTACAAAATTATAAAATAAATTACATTATTGTAATGAATTGGTTAAAAATACTGTAGCAAACCTCTCACTAAAAGAAATTCCAACTCCTTGAACATAATGCATTACAAGATGTGAGTTTGCTAATTTTTTTACATGGTTATTTTCACTAACAGCTACTCATGATTCAGTGATCAATCATTCTGGGAATATTTATTTTATTTTTCTGTGCTTGGAATCTTTCATCCAAGAGCCATAAGCACAAGCATCAGTTATTTGTGAAAATATTTTGTCCAAAGTGGTCAAAGATGTTAAACAAGTACTGCCTGTTATAACTTTATACAAGAAAATGGGGCTTGGTTCCACAATGTTTCTGCTAAATGGTACGTCATATTAATGGAACTGTCTCTCTGTATGGGAAAATCTGCATGTGAAGGGAATACTGCAATGCTCCCAATATCACTTCAGTTTTGATTATAGGCTGTCTTAAGCTTTCTGTTGTATAGAAAAACTGTTAAAAAGCATGCTTAACATAGTGATGGCCATTTCACATCAAAGCAGTGATGTTAAGTTGGAACTAAAAACACTGTGAAGTTAAACTCTGGCTGTATGACAAAGAATTTTATCCCACAGGTTCACACAGACCACCACGCAAAATACAACTCAACCGGTCACTGAACATTCACACAAATAAACCAATGATGGAGAGGAGAAGATGTTACCTTGAATAACAAAATACAGGTAAGGGAAAGATTTTTTTTTTTTTCCCTTTTTCTACCTATGGCAGGGTGGGAGGATGGGCATTAAAATGGATTAGGAAGAGGGTAATAGACACAGCATATAAGGTGGAGTTATGACAGAGAGGGCAGAGTGAGTTGGTGGGGTGTGACAGGGGCATGTGGGTTAGGATCATGCTTCTGTATACAAGATTATTACCCAGAAATAATAAAGATGCAATGTGTGTGTGTCAAGGTGTTAGACGACTGGGTTATCACTTACAAGGAGGTCTGCATTTGAGTAAACAAATAATGATGTAAGGAATGTCCCACAAAATCGTTCATAGGGATTACAATACATGACATCATATATATAGTACATGCAACAGAATTGTGGAACTTGTCCTCAAAAGAATATACAAGCATCAGCATCATAATTCAAACAGTGAAGGGATACTTCAGCCAAAAACCAAACACTCAATCCTACTAATCACAGTTAATTTGGAAGTTTGTTCACTGTGTTGGCTAGAACATAACAAAACAACATGTAATTCAGGTAAGGGGAGGGAATTGGCAACATAATGCTTGGCAGAAGAGTAGCTGTCCAGCAGTTGCCAGTTTAACTACTAAGCAAATGTGGGTTTGTTTGTTTGTTTTTTTATCTTTTTATGCTTCCCCTGTCAAACACACACATGCATACACACAAGCATCCACACAAACACAACTTCCTTACATGCTACGATAATTCAGGCTCTCTGCCCCAAATGTGAGGAAGAGCCTGAAGTATTGGCCAGCATACAATCAAGGAGTATAGTGTATCTGCTTCACTAAATTACACACTTTTATAATGAGTTGAGGTGCGGTTCCATTCACGACAAGCCTTACCCATACCTCCATAGACCTTACAACACAGAACACACAATTACATACAACTGTGTTTTGAAAATGATTCGGCTCTCTCAGCATACCTGTCCACTAGCGCCACAATTTAATATATGGTAACTGCACAATTTCTTTGTAAATTATGTGGATATCTGACAAAATTGCCACTTGGCAGACAGGCATGCTCAGGTGGATGTTACCGTGAGCCTGATGAATCACTGCTGTACTGCTGACAGATCCGTTTCCATCCACTGCTGACCAAAACAATCTTTAACTATGGCTTCTTCATCACCAACATTGTACCAGAGGAGGAGGAAGGGAAATCTTGAGACAACAGTAGACTTTTTGAAAATTGCTCCATTTGTAAATATTCTGGCTGACCTTTAACTCTCAAGATCCCTCTCCATCAAACTCTAGGCACCTTCATTTGACTAGATTTTAAAATTGTGATTTGACATTCAACTTGGCTGCAGTTTTAACAACTGACAGTCACTGAACTTTGTTGACAATGATTATGTATATGCAAAACTCAAAATCTGCTGTGGGATCGTGTCACTGTACTTAATCAATGACTGTGGTTATCTGATTCAGACATGCATGAATCAAGGTTATAGTAACATAAAATGCAATAATTCACCACTCTGAGTCAAAACGTACTGAAACAATGCATCAACGTCCAAGCCTACAACTTGTACTCGTCCCACACTTTTCCAGCATCTATCAAAATACAGTCAAAACTGGGAAAAGAGAGGACATGTAATGTCTACCTTTTCCCATAAGTGTCCATTCATTAAAAGAAAACAGCAGTACATATCCCAGTCTTTATCTGCTCTTAAATGATGTCATGCACTCTCATCCCACTCTCTCCATCCCTTGCAGGAGTGTCCGGAACAGTCACGGTGAAGGGAGTCATAAATTATCACAAGAGAGAGTGTATGTCAACAACATAGTCCCGTACAAATTATTTCCATTTATCCTAGAAATGCGATGATGAAATAAATTACACGATGATGGGAGGATGTACGCCTTAAGAAACAACTTCTTTGGGTTACTTGTGTGAGAGAGAGAAGGGGCTTACTGACCATCACTTACCAACAATATGCCAGTAATAATGCCACTGATAGCATGCCAGGTGTGACGAGACGATGTATGGTTAAAGTAGAGAGTGCGGTTTGGACTTGGTGGGGCACAAGAACCCTCCGAAGACAGTGATCAATCCGCCTTGGCGGGTGAGAAAGTCCAGTGTGGGAGGAATCAGCAAGTGAGTCCCCCTTCTTTGCCTTGCAGACTTGTCACTGCACTCAGATCAATTCTTGGAGCGGTTTCAAAGTCTTTATATATACAGTATATATATATATATATATATATATATATATATATATATATATATATATATAAATATATTAATGCCTACAAGATATAACAGCACACCGTTCACTTATCAAATTTTTTTGTTATATATATCTGAGAACATTATACATAGCTGTGGGCTGTCCAACACACACACACACACACACACACACACACACACACACACACACACACACACACACACACACGACAGTTCAGGTCTGAGGGTGGTCACGACTCCACAGTTACTTTGCTGGGCACTCAAAGGGCTGATCAGACAAGGTTACACAACAGTTTAGATAGGCTGCATGAATGATAAGGTAATAATGCTAGCAGTTAACAAGTCTGTATCTTATAAAGTCGGTGTATCAAACTCCTTGACGACTAACTGGAGTAAAGCAGATAAATCATAATCCCAAGACTTTATCCATCCATCCATCATCCAATCCTACATTGCCCCATGAGGAGCGTAGGAGCCCGGGGCTAGGCAGTTGGTCCTGACATTTAAGATGAAAGTGACCAGCCTCACTCATCCCTGAGTGGCATTACATAAGCAATAAACCCCAACTACCCCTTGGATATAAACCTTCACCGGCTCAATCCGTCTGGAGCACAATAATTACCCACTGAACCACCAGGTGCCAAAAATTGGTTATGTGGTTACCACCCAGTGTAGTAAATGGTTTCCTGGTGTACAGGAAACCATCTGACTTGTCACTCAGTGTACAGTCACCCATGGGCAGAAGGAAGAGGAAAGAATGAAGGAAGAGGGAGTGTAAAGTCAACCGCAGGCAGAGAGACGAGGAAAGAATGAAGCAAAGAAAGACAGAAGAAGATGGAAGGAAAGAAGGATGGAGGAGAGGACAGGGCAGACACCCAAGAGTAGCCAAAACTGATGAAAATTGGCTATAAAAAAATTTGTATCTAAAATGATACTATCATCTCCCTAGTGACAAACTGAAGTAAGATCATGGATATAAGTCTGCACTTTAGTCTTTGCCATTAGAGATTTAGGACTGAACCCCACCCTCTCCCAATGTACAGTAGTACTATTTCCTGGATATTCATGATAACAATTCCATCAGTTTTATTAGTTAGCTATTATGAATGCAATGACTGTGCTTCAATTTGTGTACTTCTATTCAGTGCTTTCATGCATGTATATCTAATCAGTGTCAATGTGTTCTTACTGGGAGTGATAATCCCAGCAGGTAAAGGTGCAGTCAGTGGTTCTTTTGCAGTATCTCAAAGCTTGTGTTCAATCCTAATGAGGTAATTCTATACCAACCTTTAATATTCAAGTGAGTTGGAAGAGGGGGGGAGGGTTGTAATCTCACTTAACTATTTTGAAACTCCAGTTGTATAAGAGGACTGATGATTGCAACAGTACACCAAGATAATGTCACCAGTATGTAGTTTTGTGCGACAGTAGGTCCCCAACTGAGGAGACAACCCTAACCTCCATTTCAATAGACTGTACCATGTATCTATAGTTCAAATTAAGTACCAGTAATTGGATACAATTAGTAATCAATAAGTAATGAGATCTAACCAAGAGTAACATTAAACTTCAAATATATATGTACACTGCAATATCAACTGCACACAATGTAAACACACTGTAAGAATGGAAGTACAATATAATTAACTGAATATTCTACAAATTAAGAAGTATTTGTGCCACAGTCATAATCAGAATAATGCCTACCTGACTATTAACCCTGAATAAAGCCATCATACAGAAGAAGAAGAAAAAAAAAAAAAAATCACCTCCATCTTCAAACTCAATGACAATAAAGTACAGCCAAGCTCATTATACCTTGATGACTGAGCACAACTCGAATGACTTTTGTTGGAATGTGTTTATGGTGAGAGGTTTGCATGAAAGTTTTCATTTGACCTGCTCCTGTCTTAGCTGAATTCAGTAACCAGTTACACCTCAATCCCTGAAGCAAAGAATTAGTGTTAAGATGTGTGAATGATAAAAGGAATAAATACCAGCAAGGACCGAGTAAGTTGGAATCGTTCTCTTACGTCAGTTACACCTCAGTACATAAACGCAGCTCAAGAGATTAGGGTTGGTGATGAATGATATGATGAGAGGTATGAATATAAGCTCTCATTCAACCTGCATTTATCTGAACCAAATTTAGTGTTGCCTATATTAATTTCACTTTGATACTTTAATCAAAAGAACTGTGCTCACGTTTAGATATGTGTATGATAAGAAGTATGAATATTCCCATGTTTTCATTCAACATACATTTGTCTGTCTGTATCTATTTTCCTGTCTGTCCAGTAAGAATCCATGTTTGAGAGGTACAAATACTCATCCACTCATCTGATCTGCATTTCTGCATTCTTACTGTGTGTCTAACTGTCAAACCTGGTGTTATCTATGCAAGAGATACAAATGCTCTTGTGCTTACAGCCCAATTATTTGTTTTTACAGTTAGTTTAGCTGCCAACTGTCTGCCTGCTTGTCTGACCAGCCTTGAGGATTCTTTACCCTTAAATCACACTTGCCAGGGCAGAGAGTGAGAGAACAGATGAGGAGCAGGGTGATGTTGGGGGAAAATATCACTGGGGGGTGGAAAGAAGGTAGCAGCGAGAGAGAGAGAAAAAAAAAAGGAAGTTGTGTCCAATTATCTTAACACTATGCATATCAGGTTCAATTATGAGGAAAATCAGCGGGTATCCTAACCTACACTTAACTTTTCACATACAATCATAATTATAATAATGATGATGATGATAATAATTACGGCTTTGAGATAAGATTTGAGAGGATGTTTCAGTTGCATCTTTCACTCTCCAATGTGCGGGGCCACAAGCCGGGAAGCCAGGGAGGGTGGTCCGGGTTTGAGCGATGTGTCTGGGACTCAGGTGGGGGGCGGGCAGCAGGACCATCAGGGTGCTACTGCCACTGCCACCACCGCGTTCATCTCTCCTGGCTTTTCAGAATTGTGGACCCGAGCTCCTGCTGCGCTCATAGTGCCACCACTGTGTCTGCCGCACCACACTGCCTCCACACCCTGACCCCACAACCTACACCTTGCATTACGCTCATACATGCCGATAATGTGGGTAAACCTGGATGTGGTCTGCCCCTGATTTGAGAAATAGTAGGATGCTTAGCAAATGAATTGTCAGCTTTTCTCATAACACATTTTATCAGATTTAGAAACTGATAGATTTCATGATCCATCATTCATTCAGTAGAAATACAGATTTAGGACCAGTATGTTACTACTGATCAGTTATACAGAATTAGTTAAGCAATCTTAGTGAACACAGAAGGCATCCATAGGTCCTACTTGTGAGTTACATGTGCAAGTATCCCTCCATATACACATGTGAAGGCATGAGAAAGGAGGTGTAGGGCAGTGAGTCAGGGTGGGGAAGTATAACACTGGCGGCGTCCCAGGTTCCCCGAGTATGAAACTAGAAAATGACAGTAACAGCATTAATCACTGGTATAACATACAGTTATAATTACATTGGTTAAATTACTAGAAAGGTTGGCACGTCGGTGACCGTTGACTGACGGCGGATGCCGCCTGACCGAGCCCGTGTCGGCCTCTCATATTATATCCAACTTCTTGTTGAAATTGATGTTCTGCTCTGCACAAAAGTCCCGGGTGAGGGGGATGCAGTTAAGGTACTCGCAGATCTTACACTCGTATATGGGGGTGACATAGAAGAGTATTATGAGCGCTGTGAGCATGACCGCAACGGCCACCAGACACACCCAGATGAGCAACACCTTCCTGCGCCGGTCGTACGGCCCGAACGACACGAACGGCAACAGCGCATAGGACAGCAGGAACCCGAAGATGAAGCCGAATATGTGGGCGTAGTTGTCGACCCACGGCAGCAGCCCCACCAGGAAGAAGGCCAGCGTCCATCCCACAAGCTTGGCCAGCACGCGCCAGGGATTCTGGATCATCTGCCATGAATTGATGAATTCCACAAACACACATGCCAGCAGCCCAAACTGCGAGCCTGAAGGCCCCACCTCCGCCCGGTAGGGAACAAAGATGGCTGAAGCAAGGTTGCCTGCGATGCCAGAGACGATGTAGATGACACCAATACGCACCGGGCCAGCCAGCTTCTCCATGTCTCTCATCAGGAAGTACTGGAGTAGCACCGTTATCATCAAGTGCAACACTCTGCAGGAAGGAGGATGTGTTACTTGTGACATCATACTGTACATCATGCTACTACTGCCACCAATAATAATGCACCATCCATCCATCCATCCATCATCCAATCCAGCACTACTCAATCAGGAGCCCAGGACTTGGCTACAGTCCAGACATATAAGACAAGTGACACTTGCTCACTCCTTAGAGGCAGTACCATAAAACACCCTAACTTCAGACATTTTTTATGTGTTTTAATGAATAATTCTGTGTAAAATGGTGCAATTTTATCCCCGTTGGTGTCACGTGGTAGCCAGGGACAGTACCTACTGAATCCACACAATAAAAAAAATTAGCCATGCTAAACTCTTTTTTTTTTTTTTTTTTTTTTTTTTTTTTTTTTTCCCAAGTGTCCGAAGTTAGGAACAAATTTCTTAACTTCGGACAGCTCTTCCAAACTTCAGACATCCATGTATTTGCTCTTTAAACATGAGAATGGTTAATAGCACCTATCTCTCGACACACTGTCCAAACCTCAGACACTTTAGAAGTTTTCAAAAAATGTAAAAAAAAATATTGGGCACTTGTAGCCCGAGTTATACATATATATAGAGAAATATCCAAAAATTTCTTCTTTTTTGAGCTCATAAATTGAGATCACATTAAGTTGCATCATATCACACTGCAGTGTGGTATTCTGGCCATAAATGTACCTAAGAACTATTCAAAAACTTTTTCAGATGAACAAAAATATATAAAAATGCATTGCATATACCCCAAACTGTAAAAGGAATTGGCCTCTTATTCCTAAACAAAACTTTACTTAATTATCAAGCAGCAACCCCACTAACTCAACAAATGCATACTGAAATAACATGATATAATGTTAAACACTTTTTACTGGTTCTAATGACACCCACACACCCACTAATACGCACACAAATCAACAGACACACGCACACACAGGCACATGTTATGAAGACAACATGGAATGTATTAATAAGCTACACACTTTGGTCTTATACACACATTAGTAACACACACACACAACACACACACACACAACACACACACACACACACACACACACACACACACACACACACACACAAACACCTATAGTCTGTATTTTTCCAGTAATTTATCTGTCCAAAGTTAGGAATTTATTCTGTAAAATAAAGAAATATTCATTAAAACAGTCATAGCAAGATTATGCTTGTATACATTTTAAAATAGTTTACTGCCCAGTACTTACACACACTTCTCCACATATAATCGTACTAATCATGTTCTTACAATTGAAACTGTTTGTTCTGTGTGAACGAAGTTTTGCAGGGTTAAAAAATGCTGATCATTTTTTCCATCTGATTCATAGTTTTTTTTCATCCACACATAGTCAAGCTAGTTTAATAGGACTTATACAGAATAATCTTTGAAGATTACCCTACCTACCCAGACCATTATTTTTTGCAAATATCGCACTCTCTTCCGATAAACTTGAATTATTAAATTTTTTTGCAAAATGTCCGAAATTTGGGCGTGGTCCAAAGTTATGGTATTTTACGGTACATGAGAGATGAACCCCAGTCTAACTATCTACCTATTGCCAGATGCCTTAATCTCGTAAGGGGTGGCCACAAACAAATCGACTCCATGTCACCCTGTCCTCCTCCATTTTGTTGCCCTGCTCCCAACTCACACACCCCTCTCTCAAACACCTCTCCATTCCATCACTCCACCTCATCCTTGGCTTCTCCCTCCCTCTTCCCTCCCTCCACCTCACTCACATACACTCTCCTTGTCAGCCTCTCGCTCTCCATCCTCTCCATATGGCCAAACCACTTCAACGTATTTCTCCTAACGCTTTCTATCACATCAGCATCCACACCATAACACCACTTCACTTCCTCATTTATCAGTCTGTCTCTCCAAGTGACTCCACATGCTCCTCTCAAATAACTCATTTCCACTGCTCTCACTCTCAACTTGTGACCCTCCAGCAAGGTCCAAGCTTCACTTCCATATGCCAGAGCTGGTATCACAATACTGTCATGCACCAACTTTTTTACTTCCATGCTCACCTCCCTGTTTCTTCCCTACTTAACTGACGGGAAAACACCGTTTCGATGTGAATAATAAAAATATAAAAAACAATCCATCCATCCATCCATCACTCACACATTTACTTCCTCATCAGCAGTGTAGAGTCTGTCTGTCCCAGTGTTTAATAGGACTGACCTCTCTCTCTCCTGAGTGGCATTGTGAGTAAAAAAATCCCTAACCACACTTTGGATTCAACCTTATTGGCCAGATCAGGTTGGTGTTAGCCCATGAGACGAACAGGCAAGTTTTTGGTAAATGGTTCCCATCGTGCATAGTAAATGGATCCACGGGTTGTAGGATAGCTTTTGATTTCTTATGCAGTGTTAAGTCAACAGAAGGTAACACTATATCAAGTGACTGGGTAGTGAGTGCACCCACCTACTACAACCTAACCTGAATAATATACTGAGTACCCAATTAATATTCAGCTTTCCTATCATTCCATACTTTTCTTCCATATCCCTATTTTCTTTCAATAAAATCATATACCTTTTCCATAAAATAATGGGAATAGGACATAGGAATGCAGTTAAGATCCTCATAACTGTTCATACTGACATGAGGTGTGTTCAGGTTCAGGTGTGTAAACCCCTTCATCATGAAGCACTCACCAACTACTGTACCTGCTAGTGTCCATTTTCCTGGCTCTTCTCCAGCCTTGTCTTCGACTTCCCTCTTGCCATGTGAGTAAAGAAACTTTTGTGTGTGACTGTACCTTTTATCTGAGATGGAATATTATGTCTGAGTCTTTCCTTTTCCCCTGATTCATCTCCTAGCGAGATACAAGAACTCTGATTTGCCCACATCATAAGAACACTGGAAGCTGGAATTGGATATGATAGGTGATGGATGGATGACTGGTGATTGCTGATTGACTGATTGATGATGATGATGATGATGATGATGAGTATCCAGGAGCTTATGTGGATGTAGCTGTTCACTGAACATTCTGCTGATGTCTTACTCCTAGCTCTTACTTTTGTGTTTCTTCGTGTTTACCTATTTAAACCCTTTCAAATAATGGAAAAATGTTATGTTTCTCCTGCTGTTGATAACCATGATGGTGGTGGTGATGATAATTAACAATGACCCTGTACTGTTGATGAACATAACAATGATGATTATGACTGATGACGATAAATAATAATGACCCCATACTGCTGATGATTATAACGATGATTATGATGAAGACCAGGGACCGCAGATGCAGCCAATCCTCTATCACCCCTTTAAAGGTGTGGTCTGATGTTAGGCTAACATAATCCAATACATAAAAAACATAGCAAACTGTGAAACATGCTTCTGTGACTCACCCAGCATGTATAAATAAAGACGTCCAGAGTCTGTAGAACTGGTCGGGAACATCCGGGTTGTGGAAGGGGATCATTCCACACACATTGTTCAAGCACGACACCTGCAAGACAGGCAGAGAGCTACTTATCTATACCAACAAACATGGTGGCTACTGGTTACCATTTTAAAAAGGCAACAAAGGGAGGGACCAATGCCATACGGCACTAAGCAACAGAGCTCCTCTTCATGACTTAGCCTTTGAACCTATCACAAGTTATTCACTCATTATCCTGGGATACAAGGCCACTCCATTATCAAGGCTACTACAGTTATCTACCCCAGGTGTCACAGCCTGGTACTCATTTTACTTACCAATTCACAAAACATGAATGAAAACCCAAAATGAATGGCTCTAGCTGTCCACACCAGGATCTGAATCCTGATGCTACCATGCCAGCAGCTTCACAGCAAGCAATGCCAACCACTTGGCTATTGTAGCAGTAGCAAGATCTAAAATCACAAATTTTTCCAAACATCTGGCATTATAACCTGGGAAGAAACTGACAAATCAGATTTAGGAGTAATACTCCAGGGGAACTTAACAAGCAATTTTTCTTAAATTTACTGTGGACTGCTGGTTTTATCTCTACGTACCTATCTATATATAATGGGTCAAGAGGAAAAGGAGTGAAAAAAACAGATGGGAAAAGTATGAAAAAACAGGAGAGGGAAAATGTGAGAAAGGTGTGACAAACATCAACAGTTCATACCTGAGAGCATAGAGTAGCCTCCTCATGGAAGTATCCCCTCACAAAGTTGCAGTATTCGCGCGTGGTGATGCGACACTCTCCATGGATGCCAATGCAACATGGATGACCTATCACCTCACAGGCCATGTGTTCCGCTGCATGCACCTGCTTCACTGCTGCAATGCGCTTTCGGCAGATGGGCCAACGCGTGATGTCGTCTGGCCACTCGTGAGGAGGCACAGATGCAGGTTCTTTGCAGTAGCTGGTATGTTCGAAGTGTCAGTTATGTCTGCATCACAAATTATGAAATGTGTGTATGAAGATTTTCTTCCCAATAACTGGCTATTAAAATGGGGTTTGTACTGAGTGTGTGTTCTTTGTAGCAGATGGCGAGGGAAAGGAGAGTTTGTTCGTGTCAAAATTAGATTGCTGTTAAATGGTTCTTCATAATGGCTGGTGAGGCAAAGGAAGATCAATCCTGGCTGCATCCCAGTTTGTAAAATGAAGATGCAAGTTTTTTGCAGAACAAAGTATGTCTTGTTAGCACCCAAAGGATAATATTAATGTGTGAAACTTGAGCAGTTTGCCTGAAATCTGAAGACAGTGCATTTTGTACCTTCAAACCTATGAGATCTGTTTCTAAATCCTGCTTAAGATATACACTACAGTTACAAAAACTGTTTCTAGGTTGAAACTGGGTGAAAGGGGGAGAATGAAAGTACTGAAAGAGTATAAACAGGCTCTTATGTGTGAGCATCACAACAGCATAAAGGTTTACTCAATATTTACCCCGAGAGACCACCACAACAACATAAATTTTACTTAATATTTATCCTGAGTTCTCCTGAATTCTACACGGGTCTGTTTATATAAGCAATTATGGAACTCACACACTTATTGTGCTCAGACTGTAATGCATATACAGTACTTGTTGACTTAGGAGGTTCCCTACCACCTCCTGCTTACTGGAGTGAACATAATCTTGTACGGTATGTAATTTTTGCAACATATTTCAGAATGTTGTTGGTGTTGCTACTGTGGCATCAAGCTCATCTGGGTGTGAAACCGGTGAACTGCCAGCTAAAACTTCACTTCTGCAGTCCATCATTTTCCTTTAGGGGAATAGGGGATAGGGTCAAGACAAAAGAACAGTAGGCTACAGTATGCAAAATAATTTACCAGGAATGAAGTGCATGAATGCTCTGGAAACTGAACGATGCATGTCTCACTTAACTCTCAGACCCTGAAAGTATCCCAGTGGTAAGTTAAACTGTCTGGTGTTGGGAAGAGTAAACTGGATAGGTTATCCCCCAGTGTGAATGTGTTCAAGTGTAGCATCTTCCCTTTTACAAATTTGGATTTTAAGACAGGACTGATTGTACTATAGTTTCCTGATGCACAGGTTTTGTGTAGCATTGTAAGACAACCACTCAAAACCTGCAAATCCATCAAGTTGTGACTGCAATGAACTCAAAGATACTCACTTGGGGTCCTGGCCACACACAGAGCCTGACAGCCGGCCATCTGGACCCTTAGCCAGCTCACTCCACTTCTTCCACACAGAAAGCCGTGTCTGCAATGCAAAGATGCCACTCATGATCATTTCATAAACTCTTTTTAAAATATCCACACCAATATTAGTGATAATTTTAGTAAAAAGTACAATATCATATTAGTTGATGAACAGTAACTTCTGACAATTAAGACAGTTAACCCTTTCACTTCGTTTTTTTTTTTACCAGGAGTTTTGAGATACAAATAGATAATTGTTTTGATAAAATATTCCACACCAAAAACAAACCATAATTTTGCAGTGGAAAATGATGTCTAACCTATGGCAAAAAAAAGAAAAAAATAATAAAAAAAAAAAAATAAATAAATAAAATAATAATAACGATGATAATAATAATAATAATAATAATAATAATAATAATAATAGTAATAATAATAATAATAATAATAATTACCTGTATGGTGAGCTGTCAAAACCTGTGGTGTCGGAGCTCCTACATTGCTAGACATATGCCATTTGGTATAATGATAAACTCAAAGCTGTTTTTTTCTTTTATAATGACACTTTCATTTTTATTCTTACTTTCATCTGACATCATAATCTGAGTCATCAGACATCGCTTCCATCAGATTCAAGCAAGCTGCTGCAGCAGTGAAACATCTCATATCGTGTGCCTAAACATATTGCTCAAATGTGATGAAAATAAGAAACAATAAAATAGTCCTCCTGTGATGGCAACTCCTCAGTCTTGCCACCTCCTGATACTGTACTACTATTGGGTCCATAGTATGGAGGTGCAATAACAGAAAGTCCAGAACATGTATACAAGCCACCCGATGGCTACAGACATTTCCTTACTAGCACACTGACGTGCCACTCGATGTGAAAGGGTTAAAGACTACTGCAATAACATTACAGAACAATATTTTACAAAACAGATAAATACAAAAGGGCTTCTAAATAAAATCAGTAGCACAAGAATACTACAGTAAAAGTCCTTTCATTTGGCAACTTCGGGACCAAGAAGGTGCTGAAAGAGCAGAAACTAACAGATGACTGGCAAAACCTGTAAAAAGTTTCTAGCAAATCATGGTCGGTGACCCCAATGCAATCACAATTTCTATCAAGTATTATTGGTCAACCCTAAGGACTAGATCGGCCTTCTGTTTATTAAGGTTGTATATATTGGAAGAGCTCACTTCGAAATCTTCAATTATCTTCTCGGTAGGAACACCTGCCTGCAATTTTTTCAATAATTCAATCTTCTTGGTGATAGTCAGCACCGTATGGGTGCATTTTTTCATAACAACAGAGGGCTTTCCACTAGTAGGGGCCATAGTGCAACACGAGAACGAGAAGATGACTGTAAAATAACACGACAAAGTTTCCAAACTTTCGAAAGGTCCCGCTCACAAAGCCAGACACTCACGAGGCACGATGGCTGATGGCACATGCAGTGTTGGAAAGAAGAAATCTTCAAATCACTAAGCTCAACTTTAAAATGTGCTAAGCTATAGGATAACTGTTCAAACTTTTGCACTAAATTGAACTTCAAAACATGCCAGATACAGTGGAAAATCTAATATTTATTGGTGCTAATTATTACAAAGTGCTAAATTGTTAAGAAAAGTGCTAGATCTAGCACCAACAATGCCAAATTGGCTGATCTGCTCGACATATGTTCCATAAGACCAGAGAAATTTTATAATGGGACTACATATTTATGAAAACCACTGAAAGACCAGAAATACCGTAAGACCACATGCAGAATGAGAGGACTTTTACTGTATATCACTGGGAAGAACATCATGCATCTGGCAACCATGGAACCAAAAAAATTGCCAAAATTTTTTCAGGTTAATACTGTAGAACATTTCAGCTGTTACGGATCCCATCCATTTATTTATTAAAGCAGCAGTAGTTAATAAAGGCAGTTTTCTTTCTATTACATCTAGCACTAAACTGAGTATTCTTTATATACAGGTACACTAGTTCCAAATGGTACTGCACTGGAAGGTAATAACCTAGATCATCAATACTCCTTTGTGGTAGATGGGGGTGCACACCATCCACTCATCTGATGTAGTGCTGCTCTCAGGTGTCTGCCCTTTGCTCTCCTCCATCCTTCTTTCCTTCCATCCTCTTCTTTCTTTCTTTCTTTCAATCTTTCCTCATCCTTCTGCCTATGAGTGACTTTACACTCCCATTTCTGTCTTTCTTTCGTTCATTCCTTTCTCTTCATTTTGCCTGTGGGTGACTCTACACTGACTGATAAGCCAAATGGTTTCCTGTACACCAGGCAACTAATTACTACACTGAGTGGGAACCATATAACCAAATTAAGGTGCCTGGTGGTTTAGTGGGTAATCATGGCGCTCCAATCGGATTGGGCAGGTGAAGGTTTATATCCAAGGGATGGTTGGGGTTTATTTGCTCACATTATGCCACTCAGGGATGAGTGAGGTTTGTCACTCTCATCTTAAATGTCAGGATCAACTTGCCTAGCCCTGGGCTCCTACGCTCCTCATGTGGCAACGTAGGATTGGATGGATGGATCAATACTTCTCACAATATCCCTAGGGGACTGATCTGTTTATCAGCAAAATATTGTACCATAACAATACTGGCTACGAAACAGAACAAACAAGTGCTATGTTGCATTCTCATGAAAACAAGTTTGTCAATGTGAAACTGAATCATCAGGTATTTGCAGTAACCATCGCCTGTGATTTCTGACTGTTCCACTGATCGTGCACTGTTACTTTCTAGAGCAGATGCTCATTCACATACAGTATTACACCATTACGTCAATCCTAATTAGGCTAATATGTTTGTGGAATGTTACAACTTCCACAATATTACAAACATTTATAAAATATGATATATATACTGCTGCTGCTACCAAAATTTCTGACAAAATTAATATCAAGTTACAAAGCCTTACTACATAAATATTTGCATGTTTTATAATAAGCATTAACAAATATTCCTCCCTTATGTTCTGGATCAGGGAGCCTGCTGGGTTGGCCTGTTTGATGACTCAAGGCCACATGCATTAGAATGTTTACTGGTGCCACTAAGAAAGTTTGGCAGAAAAGTCCTGCTATAAAGAAGGTTTTGGACAGGGTGGTGCAAGTGAACAATTAAATTTTAACACATGGGGCAGCGTGCAACAGATTGTTCACTGGCGCCACTAACAATGTTTGGTGGGAAAGACCTGCCATTTTCGTTTACTGAAGTATGGTACTGCTTGAATTTGAAAATACAAGGTTCTCAAGACATACTATCAAAACATAGTTTCTCAGAGATAATAATATCAACATTCTGTTAAACAGCTACTTATCAATATGCGAACAGACCTACATGAAATAGGCCAAGTTCCCTAAGCTTTCAGAATGTAACCATGCAGCTAGCACATTAAAAAATGTTTATAGTGTTAGAATCCATAGCTACAAACAAGACAATACAACCAAGTTTTAGGCATCTTTTATAACATTTGTACATAAACTTTTTTCAGGTTAAGCTATGATCTTCATCCATTTAAAAGTGAACTCAGTACAAATGCAGGACACAAGACACTTATGCCAAAAACAGTGATGGAAGACAGAGACTACTCTTACCGATTCCATGTCTCCTTGACCAAGAGGCTTGAGGGAGAGTTAGCAAGATATGAAATTAGTTGGACAAAAGGAGTGGTTACAATATCCTTCCACACTAAGGAAAGATCAAATATGCTACTGAGACACTGTATATGTGAATTATAAACACAGCAATTAAATCAGCTTTTGGTTTCCTATTGAATAATTGCAAATCTCATACTAATGGGAGGGAGGGAGGCTGGGAAAGAGGAATGACAGGATAAGGGTGATATAAGAACACTAGATGGTGTGTGATGCATCATGTTCCAGAGCAGCATTGATCACTGAATTGAAGATGAATATGGACAAGGAGAGAAGCTGAGAGAGAAGTTGTTGTTGCTGTTACTGTGACCCCAGGCTCATCTGGATGTGAACCTGACAAACTGCAGGCTGAAGCAGTCCTCCTCCTGCAAACCACCATCCTCCTTTATGAGGACATGGAAGCAATAGAGAGATATTCGTACGACCAGACAGTGGTCCTGAGGGAAGATGAACAGTGAGAGGAAGGAGTGGTGAGAGTAAAGCATGGGAGAATAGAAGGGTGGGAAAAGAACAAGAGAGAACAAAAGAGAATGAAAACAAGATGGGTAAAGAGGGAAGAGAGGCTATTAAGCAGCTGGGAGGAAAGGAAGGATGAACAGAAAGCAGGAAGAGCAGTGAGGTAGGGAAGACAAAAGATAATGCAACAATAAAAATGAGTTTGGATAAAAGCAAGAAAACATGACTTGAGATGGGCTACTAAGTTTGGCATTAG
Source organism: Coenobita brevimanus (assembly GCF_032717465.1). Taxonomy (NCBI): domain Eukaryota; kingdom Metazoa; phylum Arthropoda; class Malacostraca; order Decapoda; family Coenobitidae; genus Coenobita; species Coenobita brevimanus. The sequence goes on along the minus strand of NC_136980.1, from coordinate 4,385,258 downwards.
ACAAAAATATCCCATCAAACTAGAATACTGTGGAGATGGGATGAACCGCACACAAGCAAATACTTCAACTCGAAACTGTGAAGAAATCTCAGGAATCAACTGCAATATGGGAAACTGGGAAGGATGAAATGCAAGATTAACCCTTTTAACTGGATGGCATATGGTATTTATTTTATTTACTTTATTCTTGCTGCCTTCAGACAGCATATATCACTGAGGAGAGACCTCTTATACTGAAGGAATTAAGGCTATATCCAACCCTCACAGTTTGAACATTTTCTCCTAGCCTGTATTAAATTATCTAGCAATGGCATGAAAAGAATAAGACACATTATTGTAGTACCAAAGATTAAAAATGAATATGCGTGATGAGCTGCCATTAGGTGACAAAGGCCAACGCATGTCAGTAGCATGCTGGAGCCTTTATGAATGATGACAATAAAATAATACATACAAATGGATGAGGTGAAAGTTCACGCCATAAGAAGGACCTTGGGCTTTGCTGCATGCTTTATGTCAGCATATCGTATTGTATAGTTTATAAAGGTTCCAGTATGCTTGCATATGTCAGCCTTGGTAACCTAATGGTGGTTCTCCATATTGCCTGATCTCTGGCAGCCTCCCTATTCAGTCCCTTATCCCTGAAGTCACACTCTATGACCTCATCCCAGGTCTTTTTCGGTCTGCCTCTAGCAACGCTACTCCCAATGTTAACATTTCTCACTTTCCACACCCAACTGTCATACTCCATTCTCTCCACATGCCCAAACCATTTCAATCTACCCCTCCTCACCACAACACCAGTACACTCCAGTCTCATCCTTCCTCTCAACTCTTCAATCATAAACCTAGCCCCCCTTGGCCTTACATTTAAGGAGACACTACACATCCATCTAATCATTGTCATTTCTGTATATTTGAGACAATGAATATCCTCTTCCTTCACTGTCCAGGTCTCACTACCATACAGCATTACATTCCTAACATATGCCACATACACAGATCCTTTAACACAGAGGGAAAGCCCTCTCAATGTCAGGAGAGGTAACAGCTCCCTTGCTCCAACCACTCCTTACCCTAGCCATGGTGCTAACTCCAGCCCCACCACCAGCAAATAACATGTTCCTCAAATAATGAAACTTGTCTACACACTCCAAGAGCCTCACCCTCAAGATCAATCCTTTCATGCCTGACAATCTCTACTCGCTGTCCCTCACACACTGCACACATGAAATCAGCATTATCTCACTGTCTACCTCTGATACCATCTCTTTTGCACCCAATTATCATAAACACTGAACAGGATGGAGTTAGTGCAGAGTAATTTATTAACCTTAAGAAAGGCTTTTTAAATCATAGGAATTAAATATTGCTTCCAATAACCCATTCATTACTATAATAATCATATGCTGGTAGCAAAAATAAATCAATACTGATTCAACGGGTTAATATGTTCCCTTACACCACATACACAAAGCAGTAAAACATACCATCCTCCAACCCAACTCTAATAAGCACCATTCCACAATTACTACGACTGTGTCCACAACGGAAGAAAGCAGGTTCAGGTGAGATGGGGCCAGAAGGAGTGTGCAATTACTGTACTGGTAAATGATGTGGCTGGATTTCCCCCTCCCCCCCCTGCCACGTCTCCTCCTCCTCCTCGGTGTAATAAATGCTTGATGCTTGGTATGGGATGCCTCCTAAATTGTGTGAGTGAAACACCAGTTATGAGATACATAATATCCACTTTATGCCATTGTCCACGCAGTCTCAAGCAAGAAAAGTTAATTGTCCATTCTTCTCATGCGGATCCAAAAGGGCTCCCTTTCTCACCTGCCTCTGCCCTGCCAGTGTGGCCACTATTATAGGCTAGTGATACAAGACCTCCTGCCTACATTCATTCACTTTCCGTGTGTCTGTGGCCTACAACCTCCCACATCATTGTAACAGTACAAGCCCACAGTTCCTGAGAAAGTCTCCTTAACCCATTCAGCCTGATGGCAATTTTTCATTTCATTATTATTATCTCCTGATGACAGTACTTTAGTCAGTTTAGGATACACTTCAAACTGGAAGGGTTAGATAAAGCCTACATTAGAAATGATGCCATTTGGATTCTTGCCATCACCAGAAAAATTATCTTCAATATGGGAACACATTGGACTCAAAGCACTAGATATGGCCTTAATAAATCTCTTACAACACATGAAGCATTTACTAAGTATTTTAAAATAATGTGGTAACAGCAAGAATAAGATAAAACGGATACCCCCAGAGTCATAAGGTTAACCTTTTCACTTTTTTTTTTTTTTTTTTTTTTTTTCACATTATAGAACAGATAATTTGCTACTGTTTAGGGGAGACTTCTTGTAATGAAGGGGTTGGCAAAGGCTATATCTAACTCATCTAGTTTGGAATGTCTTTCCTATATTAAGTTCAACTGTCATAGGACGGCAAGATTAATATGAATATAAGCTATTGGATCCACAAGGTTAAGAGTGTTCTTCCCTTACCGAGCACTCCCTCCGCGAGGACTGCACACAGCCAGAGTCGTCATTTCGTATGCAGCAGCCCGTTTCACGTTCTGCCCGTCTCTGCTCCTCCACGTGCCGGTAGATCTTCTCATCCTTTCGCATGCACGGTGCGAACTTTGCTCCAAGGTGAATGAGGTCAGCCTGAAGGAGAAAATAAGTTAACGGTATCATCATCATCATCATGATTTTTATTTTCTCCACCTAATGATGGGGTGATGTAATACTATACTAAATAAGTAGGGAGATACCTCATACCTCAGCATCCTAACTACTTGGTAATATATCATTACCATGTATAATTTTCAATGCCCTGCTCCCTCCTGAGAACCCCCTAGCAGAGGATAACCATGGCAGAACTGTCTCCAGGATACATATTTCTCTCACACTTTCAATTACAGCACACTGCTTCCTCCACCCCCCCTCCTCCTCTCCCCATTTGTACTGTTCAACACTCTTCCTCCAGACCACAGATACCCCCTCAAATAGTACCCTCTATCTTACATCGCTTGACCCTAGTACCACAATGTCACTACCACACATCAAGAGACACCACAAATGAACAGCACTACTTCCACAAATACTTGATGCCAACACAACTGCCACTTCAGCATTGCACACAAACATCTCTACCACATCAACACCTCACACAAGCAGCACTACTATACCAATATCTCACATCACCACTACCTCACACCACTACCACCACCTCACACCACTACCATCACACCACTACCTCATGCCAGTATCATTATCACCACCATATCACACCAGTACCACTACCACCACCACACCACCACCTCACACCAGCACAAATACCATCACACAGCATCATCACTTTGGCACATCACAACCAATACCACCATATCACCTCGACCTTACACCTGACCACATGTCTAGTTAACCCGCCGCGTCCCGTCGATGTATGGGTATGCCACAACTTTTTTTCACAAGACCCGACGACATACCGGTACGTTCTGCAATTGCGAGGTCTGTCATTTGCACATTTTTCAAGTTTCGCAGGTGATTTTTGGTAGGCACATGCGGGACACCTTCCTCTACCCGCCGCCAGGCGACAAGACTCCCCGACCCCGCAGGACCCCACCATGTTGCGCCATGGTATCTCTGACGATGAAATTCATGTCACCCTTGATGCCTTCACAGGCGAGTGATTCCCCAATCGATGACGAAGTGGAGGACAATGATTATGTGGTGCAAGAGGAAGAAACGAGCAAAAGTGATGAGGAGGTAATGTCGTCAAGGAAGGTGCGGTATGTTGATGTGTTCAGTGAGTGAAACAATGTTTATATTGCCTATAATACTGTGTGAAAACCAATATATTCTTGTCCTACATATAACTTTGTACCAAATGAACAAATATCTACCTATTCTGAGTGGTTTGCAATTGTTACCCTTACCATAGAAAACGTGACAGCAGCAGCACATGCCCAGAGAAGACGGTACCAGGTGTTTGAAGGGACACCTGTATAGCACACTTATAAGCTCAGGTGAGCACTTTTTTAAAGTATTTTCCAATGTTTCTCATAAAATGCGGAGGTCTAAAAAAAAAAAAAAAGAGCCGAGATGGTGGTGGTGGTGGTGGTGGTGGTGGTGGTGGTGGTGGGGGGTCATTGATGAAAAATTGGCCACAATGCAGCAGGTTAATTGCAGCAGGTCTTATTCTCAGTGAAGACTGGGACTTGGGGAAAATAATGACTGTGTTGATGACCCTTGTGCAGTCTACAGGTATTAATTTTTCTTCTCAACCACTTACCGCTCTCGGACCTATCCAGAAGTTTGAGGGCTCCCAGTAGTCCACAGTCTGGATAGACAGGCTGGCCATCAACACCTGTAAATGGCGAGAAAAATATGATTAATACTTTGACTCCAACATCTATCTATCTATCTACTGCCAGACACCTTAAACCCGTGAGGGGTGGCTACAAACAAATCGCCTCCGTGTCACCCTGTCTTTCATTATTTCACTGCACTCCCCCCAGCCCACACCCCCTCTCTCATATTCCACTCCATCCCTCCATCTCATTCTTGGCCTTCCCCTCCCTCTCCCCCCTTCCACCTCATTCACATACACTCTCTTCATTAGTCTCTCACTCTTCATCCTCTCCACAAGGCCAAACCACCTCAATGTATTTCTCCTAACACTATCACATCTACATCAACACCACAATGCTCCTTCACTTCCTCATTTGCAACGGATCTTGAATTTGGCTCCCTGTTATCTTGTTTTTGTTTTTTCTTGGAGAGAACAATTTGTGGGTTCCAGGCCTTTGGTTCCTTCTTCTTTACAAAAAAATAAATAAATAAATAAAATAAAAATATGTAGCCTAATGTCAAACTCAACAAAGCACCTTAATATAGCATCCATTGTTAGTGTCATTTTTCCTGTTGCTGTTGTCACTGTTGCTGTTGGCTGGTGCTAAGAAGTTATGTTATAAATGAGAGGTACGAGTCAGGAAACTGCAGGAGGACTGCACATAGGTAAGTTAGTGCCTAAACTAATGTATGGAGGTCAAGAACCTGGTATGGTACGAGTGCAAAAGTCAGACAGCAGTGTAAATGAGACTGGTAAGGAATCTGTGCGTGTGTGTTACTGTGGCTCAGATAAGAAACAATGTGATTTGTGAAAATGTAGGGGGCCATCTTGCTCCATTAGACTGCAAGAGTTTAGGGCTAGGCTACAGAGTTCAAACAAGGCTTTGGTGACTATAGTCTTTTTACCTTATCTCAGCCCAGATTTTTGTCCCGTTGCAGCTAATTTTACATAGCTCAGTGAGAGAATAACACAATTCTATGGCTGTACATCCTATCTATACCACTGCTTCCTGACTAGCATCAAGTTTTGGTGATAATCTCTTGATACAACTTAGTACTGAATATAATAGGACAATTTTAAACCAAGTTAAAGTAAAATGGGTACAGTCACATCCCCTGAGTAGCCTTATTTAACCCCTAGACGCCAGGAATGTTTTGGGCGTGGCCGCCCTCTCCCTACAGCAATATTTCCCAAAATAGTCTTTTTTCAAACCTTCATATCTAGAAAAGTATAGTAGTTAGAGAAAGATATTAAAGAACATATTACTCACCAATTCTTCTTGTGAATGAAAGCATTCCCAGGTCTGCAGGTGGTCCCGTCAATGAGTAAGGATATGAAGATAATCTGTAACTGTTTGCGCATGAAGCAGGATGTCTTGATGTGTGTGTGTGCGGCCCAGACTTTGGCTTCGCTCTCAATGTGATAACTTCTCCACTACTAGATACACTACACATAGTGGTGTCCAAGGCACGCCCTATGGCACTATCACTGAGCCCTGAGCTATTTCCCAGTACCCATGGGCAGAGGCTTGACAGGTGGATAAGACAAGGGGTTTGTATGAGGGTGGAAGGGAATCGGACAAAAAGGTTTCAAAAAACGACGTTCAGTACCTGGCTAAGTCACAGAGAAGACAGAGGTACATTTGCGTCACGTAGCAGGAACTTCTCCCTACCCTCTGGTGACCAGATCAAATAACAGCCAGTTCAAACTGTGGTGGGACTGCATTTGTGGCTCAACCTGTCGCCCAGCGCTCTCTGTCCACCTCTATTGCAGCAGCCTATGCCATCCCCGGCACAAAAGGGTTAAGCAAGTATCCTAATTACCCTTATAATATGAACCATTATGGTTCACATAGAGTTGGAATTGGAATGCCTTAACCCACTATACTTCCCTATGTCCATTTAATGGTTAACTTATATAATTACTACCCAACTTAGGAGCTACTGAAACCTTCTCGTCCAATTCCGTTCCCGCATCACACGGACCCCATGGATTATTGTTTTGTAGAAAGTCATCTGAATGTAGTACTATATCAAGCGAGTTTATGGTGAGCATTCCAATTAACACTTTCATATTCATCCCTGTAATTATTTCGTGAGGGAAATACATACATGTTTACACCAGCTGGTAAAGGTAGGTGGGGACACACATCATTCACTCACTTGTAGTGATGCATTTAGGAGACAACACTTAGTGACAGACCTGATAGCTTCTTGTAAATCACGAAATCATTTACAACACTGGGGGGTAACCATATAACTAAATAACAGGAGTGATGTGAAGCCTACTATGGTGCTCCTGTTAACTTGGTGGAGATACACAAGTGTGCTGTTCATCCAAGAACTAAACCTCAGCACACTTCCCTGCATCTCACTGTGGCAAGATGCTGTTTACTGCAAAGGAAGACTGATTCAATGCACAGGATGGCCAAGCAGGGGTTGTTGCATGCCTGTGATTGATGATTCTTCTTGGCCAGGGCTTCTACTACTACAACTACTACTATTACACTGCCTGGTGAACAGTTCTTAGCTGATTTCACTCCTCAACATATGTTTTTACTGACATACACAATATATCACCGTCTCTCTAAATGTCTTGTCTGTGTCCATCCATCCAACCATCATCCAAACCTATGTTGCCTCATGAGAAGCATTGGAGTCCGGGGCTGGGCAAGTTGGTCCTGACATTTATGATGAGAATAGCCAACCTCACTCATCCCTGAGTGAAATAACATGAGCAATAAACCATAACCACCCCTTGGATATAAACCTGCATCAGCTAAATTCGATTGGAGTGCCTTAATTACTCGCTAAGCAACCAGGTTCCATAATTTAGTTATATGGTTACCACCCAGCATAATAAATGGTTTCCTGGTGTACAGGAAACCATTTGGCTAGTCACACTGTAAGGTCACCCATAGGCAGAAAGAAGGGAAACAATGAAGGAAAGGAAGACAGATGAGGGTGTGCAAAGTCACCTGTAGGCAGAGGGAAGAGGAAAGAATGAAGGAAAGAAAGACAGAAGAGGAAGGAAGGAAGAGAGGAAGGGGCAGACACCCAAAGCAGCACTACATCGAGTGAGTGGATTGGGAAGCTGAAACTATGACTAGTTTTCTGCATGGTGAATGAAGAAAAACATAATATGAATACATTCTCACTCTTGCAGATCAAAATTTTGTTCATGGTCAATTCTATTTACCTGGCCTGATTGCTGTTTGAGTGTGAAGCCACGTGGAGCAAGGCCGTAGCACATGATGGAGAGGAGGAGAATGAACACCTGAACTGTTGTCACCCACCACGTGAAGTACGGCCGGTAGTCATTCATCTCGTCCAGCTGTTTCCTCACCTGTAAGCACAACATTTTTAATGACTAGTTTACTCAGTATGATCTGTCAACTTATTAACTGTCACACTTAAGTACTGGTATGTTCATTGTTGTGCTGAAATATCTGCTGGTAGTTTGAAATGGTAGTCTGAGGAAGTTAAGGTGCTTTACCTGAATGTGGCCCAAATGGGTCTACATCCAAGTGGCACTTGGAGTTTATTGCTCACATAAAGCCCATCTGGGTAAAACAACTTCACCCTCACCTTGAATATTGGGACTGAGCTGCCTTGCCCCAGGCTCCTACACTTTTGTTTAAGACAATAAAGAGTTGCAAAATAAATACTGTAACAATATATATGCTCTCTCTCTTTTAGCAGATCACCCATGTAGTAAAGGTTAATGACGACTACAGTGAATCACTCTATGTTCAAAAGTCTCTCCGAAGCTAACAGACAGTAAAGCTATCTGGTGGTAGCAAAAACATCAAAGAAGATATCATTGTAGTGTATGGGTAAAATGACATGAACATGAATTTCAACACACTGGATCACACCAGACCCCAAACTTCATTGTCATTCTGTCAAAACTCAGCACCAATATAGTACGACTCTGAAGTTGTCATTATCGTACCCTGGCAACCTACCATTCAAAAGTGCGTCCGATTTCATATCACAGTATACACGAATCATATTATTAAGCACAAATATATTATACACGAATATTATTATACACGACCATATAATACATGAATCACATGCGTCTCATATTATACACAAAATCAGACGCACTTCTGAATGATGGGTTGCCAGGGCACGATAATAACAACCTGAGAGTCGCGCCCCGTGACTACACTGTATGCTTGTTTTCCATCCATCCATCCATCATCCAATCCTACTTTGCCCCATGGGAAGTGTAGGAGCCTGGAGCTAGGCAAGTTAGTCCTGACATTTAAGATGAGAATGAGTGCTTGTTTTCAACTAACAGAACTAGCTCACTCCCACAGTATGACTACTAAGTCATGGTTACATGAAATTTAATAACTGTGGTTATAAGATATGAATGAGTCTCCTTGGTTACTAGTCACTGATAATCTAGTATGCCAACATGTAGCAATCAACTGAGCTACAAAGGGTTAGAGATCTTCACCAGACCACTATAGAACAAATGTACTATAGTCCTCCTCACTGAACACCCAGCAAGTTTAACTCTCCAATGATCACAGCATCTCTTGTATTTATTCCAGTTAATGACAGACAATTTTATTCAGCTCTGAGTGAGTCATTAGAGCCTGAATACTGTTACTGATGCCAGTAACCCTCTCATGGTCTGGGTAACTCTATTATACATTACTTTTTCAAAGACTTTGGAAAAAAATTATAAGAGAGATTTCGGCATATAGTTATTGATTAATGTTTTATCTCCTCCCTTTTGTATGGGCATGACCTTTGCTAATTTTATTTCTATTTATCTTGGGTGAATGAAAGATCTAATATATGAGTATGTGGTTCACAAATAATTTCACATGAATATTTAACAACTTTGGCAATGATTTTATCGTACTCAGGACTTTTATATTCTAAGTTACTAATCCATCCATCCATCCATCATCCAATCCTGCATTGCCCCATGAGGAGTGTAGGAGCCCAGGGCTAGGCAAGTTGGTCCTGACATTTAAGATGAGAGTGACCAGCCTCACTCATCCCTGAGTGGCATTACGTGAGCAATAACCCGAACCACCCCTTGGACATAAACCTTCATCAGCTCAACACGATTAGAGCGCCTCAATTGCACACTAAACCACCAGGCACCATAATTTGGTTATATGGTTACCACCCACCTTAATAAATGGTTTCCTGGTGTATAGTACAGGAAACCATTCGGCTTGTCACTCAGTGTTGAGTCACCCGTAAACAGAAGGAACAGGAAAGAATGAAGGAAAGATTACCCCAAAAATTTCATCTTGTGACACTGGCGATAAATACAGTGAGCTGACATTAGGAGCTGGTAAATATCTTTTAAAGTTTCTCTTACTTGAGGGCATTGTTCTACAAATTTTTGCACCTGTTTACAAAGAAATAAAGTGCTCTCCTATAATATTACTATCACTTACTTCTCTAAGTAATATTAAACTCACTCGATGTAGTGCTGCTTTGGGTGTCTGCCCTTTCCTCTTTTCCTTCCTTCCTCTTCTTTCTTTCTTTCCTTCATTCTTTCCTCTTCCTTCTGCCTAAGGGTAACTTTACACCCACTCTTCTGTCTTTTCTTCATTCTTTCCTCTTCCTACTGCCTATGGGTGACTCTACACTGAGTGACATGCCAAACGGTTTCCTGTGCACCAAGAACCATTTACTATGCTGGGGGGAACCATATAACAAAACTATGGTGCCTGGTAGTTTAGGTAATTAAAGCACTCCGATCGGATTGAGACGGTGCAGATTTATATCCAAGGGGTGGTTGCGGATTATTGTCCATGTAATGCCACTTGGGGATGAGTGAGGCTGGTCACTCTCATCTTAAATGTCAGGACCAACTTGCCTAGTCCTGGACTCCTACACTCCTGATGGGGCAACACAGGATTGGATGATGGATGGATGGATGGTTTATATTAAACACATCATTCGTACTTACTGTCTTCTTATTTATGATCTCTCTAATAGTTTCCCAGCATTTCTTTAAATTTTTGGTGTTTACTTTAAATATATTTTCACAGTGTTTGACCTCTGCTTGACCTAACAGCTTCAGTAAAATCCTTTTATAACTAGAGTATCTATTAATGATGTTAACAAATGATCTTTTAATAGAAGTTACAAATGATTTATTTTAGTTTTTATAGAATGCTTCAATCCCTTTAACAGCCATGGTTCTCGGTTTTTGTAGTTAGATTTTACCTTCACAAGAGGAAAATTTCTCTCTTTAGATGATTTGTGAAACTTTGTAAGAGCTTCCTGACAATCATTTATAGTTAAAACCTCTGCCCAGTTTACATTTTGCAACAGTGAGAGAACGTTTTCCATATTTCTTTTACAAAATATTCAAGTTAATTTAACACCCTGGTTCTTTTCTACTATATTATGGACATTTCTACAAAATATGGGGAAATGATCAGATATGTCAGTATACAGTAAACCATTTACCAGAGTTTCATTGTGGATATTAGGAAAAAAAAAAAAAAAATCTACAATAGCTGCTGAGTTTCTAGTAACTAAATTGGGTTTGTTTTCATTTAACCCTCTTGTTACCAATCGATGCACGCTGCGTCCAACCATGAGTGAGTACAGTAATTCCTTTAAGACCCAGACACCCCAAGTCTCAGACATTTTGGGCTAGGGTCCTTGGCCCCCCCCCCTCCTGCCCCCCCAAAAAGCTGATGTGTTCATCCCTACTTTAAATCTGCCGTGCAGTGACAAACAGTTGTGTTTTGGCACATAGTTCCTCCGACGTCCACTAAAGGGACCCTTCATCCTCCCCAGGTCCCGCCCACCTACCATCGTGAGTGCACATACGTCGCCATGGCTGTGCCACGTGCTCATTTTTGTGAATAAACGGTGAATAAACTGCAATACTTTGCCACTAGACCACATGAGAATTTACAGTGTTGTGTAGTGTCAAGAAATTAGAATTCAGAATGCAAAGGATTAAGTGCAAAGTGCAACACTGGCATGTTGCAACTGGTGTGGCGCAAGTAAGAACAGAATGTGCAATGTTAAACAATTATAATTCACAGTGAAAAGGATGAAGTGCAGCACAACACTGGAGTACTGTAAGTGCTTCAAGAGCAATTTTCACCACCACCAAATCCTTAGAAATGGCGGCCACAGAAGTGCTGTATGTACCCTGGCTTAGGTACAGTCACTTCTAATACCTTATTCTTTGGTTCCTTTTCATTTATTTCATGCTTTATGTCCATTATTGGTCTTTAGGGTCTTAAATAGGTTTAAATAGGTGCTATGCATGTCCGGTAGCGAGTTATTTAGGTGGCTTTCAAAGTTAGGCTGGGTTAGGGTCCTTAAGTACCAGTCCAGGAGCCAGGGGCCCACTTTCCAGACATACCTTTGGCTCTATTACATCGGGTAATAGAGGAATTATTGTATTTATATATTTTCACTATCAACACAGTATGTCCCTGTAACATAAAGTGGTAAAAATGTGCACTATGCAAAAATGCCATAAACTGTTGACGATGAGGCAGTACAAAGTCCCCTCTGCCACTTAAAATACAGCCCCTAATACCAGATCAAATACTGTACTTACATCCTTCTCCCTTCTGACAGTCTCCCTGAACGAGCGCTTGAAAAGCTTGCCAGTCAAGCCACGTCCATATTGCCGCCGATCTGAGTTGTCAAAACATGAGTCTAGAATGCGGCTCCAAATGCGTGAGCGGCCAATATGAGCAGAGGAGCGTCCACTGGCATCCACCGCATCACTGACCTGCACCGCCGGCCGCTGCCACTCCTGCACGCTGGGGTGATACCGACCACCACCAACCTGACAAATAAGAAGGTATCACCCATGTACTGACCAGTCATAAACTGTCCCAGGCTTTTTTTTTTTTTTTTTTTTTTGCATAGCTTTGTAACAGAATAAGACACTGCTACAGCTCTACATCCTTTCTATAGCATTTCTTGACTACTACATATTCTAGTGTTCATCTACTGTTGCAACCCATCATTCAACACAGAGCGATGGCAATTGCTGTACAAGCAAAGTTGAAGTGAAAAGAGCACTGTATAAAGCACTTGAATATACTATTACTCACATATTATGTTACCACTGATCTGGATAATGTTATCACCCACTTGAGTCCAGTGTCACATTCTGTACCGCTCCCAAACTCAAGTACTATTTCATCTTCAACATCCACACTTAAATCTCCAATATCCCCTCCATCTCCATGTACCCCTTTGTACCCCAAATCATGTGTACCCATATGTTCATTTAAGTCACCACCAGTATCACAATCTCTCCAACACACTTTCCTCCAACAGGCATTATGTCATTACAAAAAATAAATAAATAAATAAAAAAAATAACTAACATCACATTATCTGGTTTAACCTGTGGGGCATATGCAAATTTCAATTCTACAACCAACTATAAGTTCAGAACCAGTACTGTCATTAATCCTAGTCACATTAATCACAATTTTAATCCACTCTTCAGCCAACAAGACTCTAACTCCCCTAAACCCATCTGCCCTACCTATCCATTATCACTTGCTGGTTATCTATTTTTCTAATCATTATACATCCTAGCTGATCCTCCTCTCCAGTGCATCCCCACTCGCACAGGTGAAGAATGCTGTGAAGCGACTGAAAAATGGGAAAGCTGCTGGGGTTGATGAGGTGTTTGCAGAGATGATTAAGTGTAGTGGAGAGACCGGAATGAAGTGCTTGTTGGAGATATGCAAGAACGCATGGATGAGTGAAACTGTGCCAGCAGAGTGGAAAAAGGCTGTGATTTAACCTATCTATCTATCTATAGCCTGACGCCTTAATCCCGCAAAGGGTGGCCTCCATGTAGCTCTGTCACCCACCTTTTGACTACCCTCCCCCCAACTCACTCCCCCCTCCCTCATATACCTCTCAACTCCATCCCTCCACCTCATCCTCGGTCTACCCCTCCCTCTCCCTCCCTCCACCTCACCCACATACACCCTCTTATTCAGTCTTTCATTCTCCATTCTCTCCACATGTCCAAACCACCTCAGTGTATTTCTCCTAATCTTCTCAAACCACATCCACATCCACCCCACAACGTTCCTCCACTTCTTCATTCGTCAACCTGTCCCTCCATGTCACTCCACATGCTCCTCTCAAGGATTTATATCCAAGGGGTGGCGGGGATTTAATGCTCACATAATGCCACTCAGGGAGGAGTGAGGCTGGTCATTCTCATCTTAAATTTCAAGACCATCTTGCCTAACCTGGGCTCCTATGCACCTCATGGGACAACACTGGATGAGATGATGAATGAATAAATGAATAAACCCTACTGACTTCCAACAGTACTGCTTTGGACCCCCACCCATCCCACGTGAAGACGGGCAACCAATGGAGTTGGGCCGATAAGCAATTTTGCTGATTACTGATTAACCGGTAGTCAATAATCGGCATATTACCGAGAAATTTTAAATGGGATTAATCTCCAAGAAATTACTCGTAGCACAAAGTTAAAGACATCACCCTGATGTTATATTCAACTCTGTTTACTGCCCAATTGCCATTTCCTGTATGGAGGGCATACAGTTTTGGTCATTAGCCACTCTTCAGTTGTCTAGTTTTGCTTTGTGCAACATCTCGTTCTGTGCATCCTGGTTGTAATTTGTTAGAATTTGCCACTTCTTGTTCTTGTGGTGATCCTAGATGCTACTAGAAATGGTACTGTACAGAAAATGTATTGATCCTTATGAAGAACCATAACAAGATGAAAAGCTTGGTTCTTTTATTGTCAGTATTTGTCTATCTGTTCCGTAACATGGGAAATAGTAAAAAATAAACAGAAGGACCACATACAACTAATACAGATAATGTATCATAACTAACATATATTTGTCTAGGAACCTGCTTGAAATAAATGCTTTGGAGAGGGTATCAGAGTTGTGGTAACATCACCATGCTCGCATACTGACACTAATACAAGACTTGCAGCTCTCCTTCGTCTTCACTCAACAACACAGTATCATCTGCAAACAACAGTACAGGGAGTTTCCAAACACTACCCTCTCTCACTAGGGCCACTCCAACATCCACTACCCTACCTTGTACCTCTTTTATTACCCCATCCATGTACAGATTGAACAACCATGGAGACATGACACATCCTTGTTTCAACCCAACCTTCAAAGAGAAAAATTCACTCAGTTCACCATCCACATGCACTAGAGCCTTAGCACCACCATACATACTCTTCACAGCATTCAACAACTTCCCATCTACTCCATATATTCTTAATACTTTCCACAATCCTTGTCTATCCACGCTGTCATATGCTTTCTCCAAATCCATGAAAGCCGTATACAACTTCTTTCCCTTCTCTAGAAACTTTTCCACTAAAGATCTAAGAATGAATATCTGATCTACACAACCTCTTCCCTTCCTAAAGCCTCCCTGGTCTTCTCCAACTAATTCCTCTGTTCTTTCTCTAACTCTGTCAATAAGTATCCTACCATACACTTTTCCTATTATGCTAAGAAGACAGATGCCCCTATGATTACCACACACTTCTTTTTCCCCTTTTCCTTTGTACAAGGGAATAATTATACCTGACTTCCAATCTTCCGGGACTCTACCTTCCTCCCAGGCCAATCTGCACATTTTCCACATCCATTCTACTACTATCTCTTCCCCATACTTCAGCATTTCACCACACACTCCATCAATTCCTGGGGCTTTCCCCAATTTAACTTTCTTCATTGCTTCCACAACTTCTATCCAACTGATTTCTTCCTGTCTTCTCACCTCCCTCCTCCTCCCAGCCATTCCCTAGCCACTTATACTCGTATTACTTCCATCCTCTATGTTCAACAATTCCTTAAAGTGTTAATATATGATAATGTTACATCATACATGTAATTATAATGCAATGTAATATCCTGTAATATCATAACCATCTGTTTATCAGTGTCATGAAACATGAGTGTAGTGAATCACATAATAAATCAGAAAAGTATCAGAGTATTGGCATATTTTTACCTTGCCAATACTGATACCAATACTGCAAAAAAAAAGGCCGATATTGCTGATACTGATACCGATACCGATACTATTGGCACATCCCTAAAAATAATTTCATCCATACTAAATGCTCTCAACTCTCCAACTCGAATTCTTCCCGCTCCTTCTGGCACCTTGCCAAAAATCTTTCTAACAACTTTACCTCATCATCCTTCCCTCCTCTTTTCTACTCTGATGGTTCTGTAGCTATTTCTTCTACTGATAAAGCAGATCTCTTCGCACAGACTTTCTCCTCCAATTCCACCTTACACAATTCCGGTGCTGTTCCTCCATCACTTCTCTCCTCTGACTTCCTCATGGCTGACATTAAAATTTCTTCAGTTGATGTATTTTCTGCCATCACTGGCCTCAGTACTAACAAGGCATATGGGCCTGATGGGGTCCCTCCTGTTGTTCTCAAGAACTGTGCTTCTGTGCTTACACCCTGCCTAGGCAAACTCTTTCGCCTTTGTCTGTCAACTTGTACCTTTCCTTCTTGCTGGAAGTTTGCTCTCATTCAGCCAGTCCCAAAGAAGGGTGACCACTCCCAACCCTCCAACTATCGTCCAATTGCTTTAACGTCCTGTATTTCAAAAGTTTTCGAGTCAATTCTTAATAGAAAAATTTTAAGGCATCTTTCCTATCACAACCTTCTTTCCGATCGTCAGTATGGGTTCCGTCAGGGACGCTCCACTGGCGATCTTCTCACCTACCTTTCAGACTCCTGGTCATCCTCCTTTCGGGACTTTGGCGAAAGCTTTGCCATTGCACTTGACATCTCAAAGGCTTTCGATCGAGTCTGGCATAAATCTTTAATTTCCAAACTGCCCTCCTACGGTTTCTATCCTTCTATCTGTGCCGTCATCGCTAGCTTCCTTTCTGGTCGTTCTATAGCCGCTGTTGTAGACGGCCATCGTTCTTCTCCTAGATCTATCAACAGTGGTGTTGCTCAGGGCTCTGTCCTATCACCAACTCTCTTCCTTTTATTCATCAATGATCTTCTAAGCTGTGCATCTAACCCTATCCACTCATACGCTGATAACTCCACCCTTCACCTTTCCATTCGGTTCCCACAACACCCATCTCAACAGTTACTTCAAGAAACAAGGGATGAGGCTATGACACACCTAATGTCTGACTTGGCTCGTATCTCTGACTGGGGTAAAAATAATATGGTTGTCTTTAATGCATCTAAGACTCAGTTCTTACACCTATCAACCCAACAAAATCTTCCACAGGTATACCCATTAATGTTTTATAATATTCAGCTTAATCCTGCATCATCCTTGAACATGCTTGGGGTTTCATTTACTCGGGACTTATCTTGGAAAGGTCATATTACATCTCTTGTAAAATCTGCTTTCAAGAGATTGGGTGTGCTAAGCCGACTCCGCTCTTTCTTTACCCCTGCACAATTGTTGACTCTATACAGGGGTTTTATCCGCCCCTGTGTGGAGTACAACTCTCATGTGTGGGGAGGCTCCCCACATACAGCTCTTCTCAATAGGGTGGAGTCAAAGGCTTTTCGTCTCATTAACTATCCTCCTCTTACTGACTCCCTTCAACCTCTGTCTCTTCACCGCACTGTTGCATCTTTATCTCTTTTCTATCGCTACTTTAATGGTCACTGCTCCTCTGAACTGTCTGCTTGCATTCCTCCACCTCTACGACGGGCACGTAGCACCTGTCTGGCAGCAAACTCTCATCCCTTTTCTGTCCAACTCTCTAATGCAAGAGTTAACCATTACTCCCAGTCTTTCATTTATGCAACAGGTCAGCTCTGGAACTGTCTCCCTTTATCTGTATTTCCTGCTGCCTATGATCTCCAGTCTTTCAAACGCAGTGTGTCCAGGCATCTCAAAATGATCGGATCTTGAATTTGGCTCTCTATTGTATTTTGTTTTTCTCTTGGAGGGAACTGTTACTGAGGGCTCATGGCCTTTGGTTCCTTCTTCCTCGCATAAAAAAATAAAAAATAAATAAAAAAATAAAAGCAACGTATGATTTTATTTGATTTTATTACATGGAGATAGACAACTTACATCTTTACTGGTGTCATAACTAGTGGTGCCAGTCCCTGTCTCTGGGCTGGATGTCACTTTGCTGTCGAAGAATACCTGCAGAAAAATAAATAAAAAACTTGGCATCTAAAGAAATCACTGACAGTATTATATAACCTCTAAACAACATTCACTGACAACTAAGCCTACAACCTAATTACCTGCCCAACAAAATACTGGAGGGAAAAAAAAAAAAAAAAAAAATCATGAAGTAGTCAAAGTCCACACAGAGACTACTACTCATACACATCTCCTATACACAACTCATCCTCTTGGGGGCTATGCCTCCTCCCTTTTCTCTGCATCTCACCATGTGGAAGGACTTGGTTCTAACCATGGTGAGGCACTGTCTGCCACAGGAAGGTGGCTGCTTGGGTGTGGTTGATGAGTCTGCTTGACCAGACGGACCAGGGAAAAGTAATTAACCATTGTGCACATCATGACTTTTTCTTGTCATCTCCTGACACTTTTATTCAGCTTAGGATAGACTTTTCAACTATAAAGATATAATCATCATCATCATTATCATCTAATCCTGTGTTGCCCCACAGGGAGTGTAGGAGCCCCGGTCTAGAACAAGTTGGTCCTGACATTTAAGATGAGAGTGACCAGCCTTGCTCATCCCTGAGTGGCATTACATGAGCCATAAACCCCAACCATCCCTTGGATTTAAACCTGCACAGGCTCAATCTGAATGGCAAGCCTTTATTACCCACTAAACCACCAGGTGAGGAAAGGTATTTTGACATGGTTTGGGCATGTGGAGAGGATGGGGGATGATAACTGGGTGCAGAATGTGAAAAGTATTAACGCTGGGGGTAGGACTGCAAAAGCCAGACCGAAAAAGACCTGGAACGAGGTCATTGAGTGTGACCTCAGGGATGAGAGTCTGAGTAGGGAAGCTGCCAAAGACTGAGCAGCATGGAGAGCCGCCATTTGGTTACCATGGCTGATGTATGCAAGCATGTTGGAGCCTTGAAAAACAAAACAAATGATCCATCAACAAGTGTACTTATGTTTATGCTTAAACCACTGATAATACTAGCATGTGTAAGCATTTTCATTTACTGCCTTCAATAAATGGTGAATGTTAATGCTAAACTATGATTCCAACCTTCAATTGCTATGGACACAATCAGGTATTGTACTTGACAGCTAATTTCTGTCACCCCACACTCCCCCAGCCAAAATATACCCTTGCTGTCCAATGTTATAATCTTTATGAACTCTTTCATTGCTGCAAATACACTAGAATATTTAATTTCGGCCAGCTCCATATGATTCTGTTCAAGAGAGAAATAATTAGGAACTACCCCAAAAGGTACCATACGTACTGATCAAGCTGCTGTTATTGTGACCCCAAGCTCATAAGGACATAAATCCATTGGACTGCAGGAAACCAACAACTTCAGCTGTACACTACCAGAGATCTTTTGTTGAAGTTAAGAGGTTAGGTTGAAAGATCATCTGTGATATGAAAGTGAGGTGCATATGGTAAGTTTGTTGTGGTGTGAGGGGGTGTATTTACAATAAGACATAAAAAAATTTTTGTAAGCAGTGTTTTGTTTTGGTGGTGGCTAAATCACAGTCTAGTGAGGTGAATTCATGTCTTTCTGGGAGGAGTAATTTATGGGGAATGAATGTCTAGTGGAAGATCACAAAGGATGCTGTTTGGCTGTAGGTTTTATATGGCTATGGTGGCTATGCATTTGTGTATATGTTTGTGAAGTGCAGTATTTAGGGAGGCAGGGGAATATTAATGAGACATACTAATCAGTGCCGAGTTGTCCGTTTTGTTTCTTTGTGAGTGGTGGAGGAGGGGGGGGGGAGTGATGCAACACAAAGCTAATGAAGGGCTAAACAACACAACCCCTCAGCAAGACACATACCTCATCTGAGAGAGACTCCATTGCGTAGTGGTCAGCGGGAGGTGTGGGCCTGAGCGCAGTGGTGGTGGTGGTGGTGGTGGTTGTGGTGGTGGTAGTGGTAGGGGAGACATCAGGCTCATCGAACACATTGTCTGCCGCTGACATGGAAGCCGGGGCATAACTGCGGCTCTTTGACCGCCCTCCTGCTGTCCCAGAGATCTGGCTCTTAGCTCGTCTTTTAGCCACAGTCTGCCGTTAGGAGGAAAATAGGTTCAGTTAGAATACACGCAATGATGCAGATAAAATCATGTTAATAATCATGCAGCAATTTTAAGCTTTGTCCTTATACTGGAGAGTTATAAACATACATCGTCAGAACTGGTTTGAGGGAGATCATAGGACAGGTTATGTTTGGTACGATGGGGAACAAATGTTATGTTAGGTCTGGTTTGAGACCAACAGCCTTAACTACATTCCCACCACTTTAACTTGACCTAAAACTACCACCTCTCCATTTTAAATGGTGAACTGTTATACGACATTAAAAATGGAATATGTTGCTATTCACAAACAGATGCTAGGGAAACCATGTACAGTACAGTATTATCTTACTCTGCCACAGAGGTACAAGAAATAGGCTTCAAAAAGATGATAGTACCTGCCACCTATGGTGAACAAAGAACAGAATTCAGAAAACAGGTTGGACTTGAACAGAACTCAGTGGGGGACTGTAAAAAAAAAAAAAAAAAAAAGATAATCATTACAATATTAATAATAAACTGATAAACAAAATA
The DNA here is from genome assembly GCF_032717465.1 of Coenobita brevimanus. Lineage (NCBI taxonomy): Eukaryota > Metazoa > Arthropoda > Malacostraca > Decapoda > Coenobitidae > Coenobita > Coenobita brevimanus. The sequence goes on along the minus strand of NC_136980.1, from coordinate 4,365,132 downwards.
TGAGGAGATTTAAAAGCTGTTATAATGGTACAGCTCCAGAAGTCCTTACAGTAGTATCCATTATTATCTATCCTGTAAAGGTTTCATGTCTAATGGTTGAAAATCATCCATACATATAATTCATCCAGGTGGCTTCTAAAAAAAAAATGATAATATAGTCACTCCCACCTACATATACAACTGGGGACAAAAGTTCATCTGATATTTCACATCTACTACCCATACTCTCTTTCCTCTGCTGGCTACCATTTATAAGCTGATGGAGGCTTGGTATTTCTCTCTGCCCATAGATAATACTCTTTGACACAATGCATCTTGGAGTAAAAGAGAAAGACATACCCAATATGTGATGCAGTACCAGTGGAATAGGAGGTGAACTGTCCCTGGCTATACATCAATAATAACCATTTTCACTTACAGTCATGAGCTAAAGATTGACATTCCTCTGCTGTTGTTGCATCCTGTTTTCCTGATTTTCTCATTCCTCCCTAAATGACAGCCAGTATCCTTCCTTTGCATACTTTTTGCTGTGTGCTTCATATTGTTATTAAGTAAAAACAGTTCATTTAACACCTTCTACTGTAACAGCTGGAAGAGAAGTGTCAAGACTTTTACTCATGGCTGTACCAAAACAAAACTACCAATCAAGCACAAATGCCAAATCATTCACTTGTGTACTGACCGCAACGACGAAGGAGAGTCCATCCCAGGTCATCTTTGCAACAGAGTCCTTGCCTCGGTGGGGTGGCTGTGGCCATGTGTCCCCATCCACACCATCACTTGACACCCACCCCGACACATCCTGAAGCTGTAGGAGAGTGATGTGTGTCAGTAGGTTGTGGCGGGTTAAAGACTGAGCATGTAGGACAATTACGTGAAGCTGATTCTTATACCTATGAGGTGCAGTCAGGATTCTGGGAGCTTGAATGGTAAGTGAATGAGGAGGTAGCAAACTTCACTGGACATGTTAATTTGTTTTTGCTCTTTTTTTCTCTTTTCTTGCTTTCTGGATGCTGCCTCACTTCATCTTTTGGTGGGAAAAAGAGGTCTGGATAATAATGCCACAAGGGTTTGGGATTAATTCCATCTTGTGCGGTGTTTGTGATAAATGGGTGCACAAGAGATGTAGTGGTATCAGAGGTAGACTGCGAGATAATGCTGATTTTATGTGTACGGCGTGTCGGGGAGAGCAGGTGGAGATTCTCAGGTGTGAAAGGATTGAACTTGCTGGTGAATCTCTTGAGTGTGTGGAAGAGTTTTGTTATTTGGGAGACATGTTGTGTGCTGGAGGTGGGGCTGGAGCTAGCTCTGTGGCTAGGGTGAGAAGTGGTTGGAAGAAGTTCAGGGAGCTGTTGCCTCTCCTGACATTGAGAGGACTCTCCCTATGTGTTAAGGGGTCTTTGTATGCAGCATGTGTTAGGAATGTAATGCTGTATGGTAGCGAGACCTGGACAGTAAAGGAGGAGGATATTCGTCAGCTCAGACGTACAGAAAAGACAATGATTAGGTGGAAGTGTAGTGCGTCCCTGCGTGCAAGGGTTGGGGGGGCTGGATTTACAATGGAAGAGTTGAGAGGTAGGATGGGACTGGAGTGTATTGGTATTGTGATGAGGAGAGGTAGATTGAGATGGTTTGGACATGTGGAGAGGATAGTGGATGATAACTGGGTGCAGCAAGTGAGAAACATTAATATTACGGGTGGGGTTGCAAGGGGTAGACCAAGAAAGACCAGAGACGAGGTCAGTAGGTGTGACCTCAGGGTTAAGGAACTGAACAGGGAGGCTGCCAGAGATCGAGCTGCATGAAGAGCTGCCATTAGGTGACCAAGGCTGACAATTACAAGCAAGTGGGAGCCTTCAAAAACAAAATGAATGAAACTGTTGCACACTAACCTCTGATAAGGCATGGAAGTCACTGGTGAAAGACTGTGTGTGGTGGGTAGTGGTGGCGGCGGGGAGGTCCTTGAGCTGCCCATACTTGCGAGAGGCCAGCCGCTTGCGCTTGCTTTGCCACCGCTGTCGCTGGTCCTCCTCTGATATTTCGCACAAGCCAAAGAACTCATGCGTCTCTTTCTTCACATACCTGTTGGGAAGGATGTGACTCTGGTCACAAATACTAAACAAACTTAAACTAACTTTAACTAAGCTCCATTTGGAAAACTGGGAAACGAAATCCACCTTTGTATTGGGATGTATCATCATCATCATCATCATCATATCAATTCATCGTGATCATCATCATTCCAACCTCTTTTCCCATCCAGAGATGGTCATCCATTGCGAAGGTTCAGACTGGAGGAGGATGCACGAGTTCAATGGTGATAGTAACAGACGAATCCCATTTTATCCCCCTTCAAGGGGTTCAGGCCTAAGTCTAGGCTACTGGAGTCCAGTACATTAAGGGTAGATGCCCAGCCTACTCCCCTTGATGGCATATATATATATATATATATATATATATATATATAATCTCCATCATCCAATCCTACAGTGCCCAATGAGGAGCGTAGAAGTCCAGGGCTAGGCAGTTGGTCCTGACATTTAAGATATATATATATATATCCCTGCTTGTCGTACAAGGCGACTAAAAGGGTTGGCGGAGAGTTAGTGCCTCTCCCCGGAAAACGACTAACTAAAAAGACAAACAAGAAGCCTCAGACAAAGACTGACCAAAAGATGACGACCCAGGACCGGACAAAGGACATGGTAATTGCAACATGGAATGTAAGACATGCGAATGATGAGGTGAAAGAGAGAGAGATTGTCCAGGTATGTGAAAGATGATGTATGTGGAGTAACTGAAACTAAATGGTGAGGTGAGAGTGTGAGAGAATGGGAGTATGGATGGGGTATATGTGCAGAAGTAGGTGAGAATGAGAGGGCAAAAGAAGGAATATGTATAGTTGTGAGTAAAAGATGGAAAGAGAACATAAGAGAGTATGGATCAGTTGGGTCAAGGATTGTATGGGTAAGACTGAAAGCTGGAATACAAATGTGGGCGATTGTGTGCGTGTGTGTATATATATATATATATATATATATATATATATATATTATGTATATATACTGTATATATATATATATATATATATATATATATATATATATATATATATATACTGTATATATATATATATATATATATATATATATATATATATATATATATATATATATATATATATATATATATATATGGAGGAGTGTTAGTGCCAACTTTAACATATAGATGAAAGACTATGATGTGGCATAGAAATGAAAAATTAGGAGTAAGAACAATGGAGATGGGACTGCTGAGGAATGTATGTGGAATGCAGAGAGTGGATGGAATATGGAACAATGTGATTCCTGAAAGATGTGGAGTGAGGAAGTCTGTGGATACCAGAAGCAAAGAAAGAGTACTGAGATGGTATGGTCATGTGGAGACAACGGATGACAATAGAGTGGTGAAAAAGGTATATCTGTGCGAATCTGAAGTAGGGAGGAGTCAAGGTTGGCCAAGAAGAAGGTGGAGGGATATGGTGGATGAGTGTGTGAAGAAGAGAGGTATGGAAGTTGGTGAGGCTAAGGGACTGACAAGAGATCGAGCTGGCTTGATGAACTGTGTGTGGAGAAGTGCATGACCAGAGATTTGGCACCCCTTTTTAGAGTGACAGCATTCAGATTGGTTCTTTCTGATAGGTATATGTGAAGCTACACAATGTGGTAAAATCTTTTTTTGGCCTATCAGATGGAGCCAGGATTTCAAGGGCTTGAATGATAAGTGAATGGAAGCATGGCCCATTGTACTGGGCAAACATTGGTTGTCTGGACACTGTTACTCATCACCCTGCCCTAGGGTGGGAGAGGAGGTCCGGATGATGATGATGATAACATCTTTAGAAAACCCTCGACATAATGAACTAATTGGTACCAGCCCCTTGACGTTAAAGCCGGACACCACACTGTTTGGTAAATTACCAGGTATCCAGGCTTTTACTGAATGAAGAGTGTTACATATAGTGCATCGTTTGGCTGTAAGCTCATACACAAACAATACAGGTAGGTCTCAATGGCTCCTTTTCTCAATAAATGCACTATTTACTAAGTAATGTGTTTATTCTTACCTTTCAGGAAGAAACTGCACTGCAAATAAAGACTCCAAGTAGGCCTTGAATAACTCTATGTTCGTTTGTCATTCGGTATTTACGAGGAAAATGTGGATAAAGAAAATTCACACTATACAGTAACTGTTACATTACAGTAAATACTTCATATTAGAGAATAGCAAAGCAAACAGTACAGAACAGCTGCACGTACATTAAACATAAAATACTGCATTCCACAACTTGCATAGATAGTCCAACTACTGTACCACAATACTACACTGCCCTCATATCGGCAACCTTTCACAGCATCGACCTCTCTACAAGTATGTAATCAATCAGGCTCCTTTCAACATGATCCCTGTTCCCTCTATACCATGTATATTTCTGTGCATCTTTGTTTGAAATACGAGTTACACATGCACAACTTCCTTTCCTGCCATATCCTTCAGTCACTTCCCATTATCATTCTCTCCTGGTACTCCATTACAACCCATTATGTTATCCCCATGACCCCCGTGCCTACTTTTCCATTCATATTGCCCATTAGGATCACTTTATAGCTCCTGGGGATTTCTCCCACTGCTTCATCCAGCTCATCCCAAAACCTGTCTTTCTCTCTCTCACTCCTGCCATCAGACAGTGCATACGCTATGATCACAGCCACTTTCACCTTCTCAATCTTGAACTTGACATACATACATCTCAAGCTGGCACACCTGTAATCTCTCATTTCACTCTGCCACACCTCATTCATCAACAAAACAACTCCTTCCTTGCATCTTCCTTACCCATTCATACCCAATCTTACACATTTCGCACCCTCCCACTCCTCCGCTTCACACCCTTTCATCCTTGTTTCACACAAATGCCCTCGCAGCATATTAACCACTTCCATTTTCTTGCTCTCCTCATTCACTCCTCTCACATTCCACATGGACATGCGAATCTGCCCATTTCGTTGGGACCCTGGGTAGGTATTGGGCCCTCTGAGGTACCCCGAAATATCTCCCATGACTGATTTTAGATAGGGGAATCTAGGGGACACTTAACCCTGCCAAAACCCCCAGTTACATGGTTACCATAAGACATCCCTACACTGAGTGAATGGATGATGGGCACCCCCATCCACTGCTGACAGAAAAGATAAATTATTATTTTTTTCATTTAAAAGTGCCGATTTGGTAAATGACCACCACTTTGGTATTTCTTCACACCGCTTCGCAACAGTAGCAGTTGTCAGGTGTGATGGTGTACTCTCAAAGCACTGTTTGCTACCACAGCTGCCTGGTGTTTTTCTCTTGAAACAGTGATGAATCTTTTATCTCGTGTGATTCTACTTGTGCTTTTGCACAGTGGAACAAAGCACCAATGGTGGTTATTTGCTAACTTGGCCATGACGAAGCAAAGCTTGGCTAATCAGCATAACTACAAGCACACAGCTGGCAATCACAGTTGTGTTTTATCCCCAGGCTTGGTGGCCAATGATGTCACAGTCACTCCAGGCTTGTGCTGCCATCAACTTCTTTATGTGCAACTTTGAAGGCTTATATCTCCAAATTTTTACTCTGATTTGTCTAATTAACTGTATCATAGGATAATTCAGCACATTTATCACCCAAATAAATTGCTTACCTTAAAAAAAAAAAAAAAAAAAAAAAAAAAGTCCATTATGCGTGAAACTAGCGAGTGCACTCTACAGTGTTCTACTTGGTACAGTACTGAAGTTGAGATGTGTGGGTATACTCACGCTTTGACCTGCTCCTTGCGTGTCATGGTGGTGGATGGGCCACGGGGCTTGGCAGTGGTGGATGCCTGGGTGGGGGCAACAACGGGGGCAGGTGATGACACCACACACTGGCTGTGTGGGACGGGGGCCTGGGCGTACGGATGCTGTGGATGGCCAGGGTGGGGGTGGGACTGAGGTTGGGCATGTTGACGGGTGACAGGGGCCAAGGAGGGACCCAAGGTGGATGCGGGGGCACTGGCTGTTCGCTGACCCTCTGTGCGAGAACCACCCACTATCCTCCTGCAGGGACAAAATAAACTTGTTTAATATGGTACCGGTACCTGTTTGAGAGAACTAATAATGCGGTACTACTGATAACCATTGCTTAAATTATATACAGGTTACAGTACAACTTGAAAGAAAGAAAGAAAAAAAAAACTAGTTCAAACTGCATTTATGTTACAGTACAGTACTTGAAAGTAATGTACCCTAAATACCATACATAAAACAGATTCAAATATAAAATACATAGAATGATAGCGTGGACAGCAGGTAATGGTACATACAGTATGCTGTGTAGAGTGCGTAGAGTATGTAATTTCAGTACAGTACGACAAACTGATACCGATACCAAACCTCTAATACACTTAGTCACTTAATTCCCTGCAATAATGATGAGGCTCCACAACCAATGTTCCCTGTTTGATACCCAAATTCCAAAAACTTAAAGCTACCAAAGGTACGGTAATAAATATGGCTAAAACTATGAAGGCTTATTAAAACAAGTCAAATAGAATTTATTTTAAACAAAAAGGAAAAACTGGAGGTGGACGGTTTGCAAAATTGTCCTTTCAAATGGAAGATGCAGTGTATTTGAACGGGAAACAATGCACATGGCTTGAGTCTTTAGCTGAGTGTCTTGGAACTGTATAAAATAACGAAAAAAAAAAAGAGGATCAAAATCTCATAATTCTGTTTTTGGCTGAAAGGATCATTTTACTTTTTTTCTTTAGTCTGTTATATCTTGCAGTGCAGTTAATTCACAGCTGCCATTTCTACGGGGAATAATTAACATAGAATTCCATTTGTTAATTAACATGAATGCCGTAGCCTCTGATTTTGTCACTGGAATACTTCTCATATTTATTGGTAAGTCATATCATATTCAAGGCTTTTCCTTTACTGGTGCTTAATATCAGGTTCACAGAAATGAAAGGTTCTCATGTTACATTTAATTCACCATCTTTTGGTGTCAAGTAAATAAAAATAACATCTCTAACAAATAAACACGTTCTATTTAAATCACGTCAGTAGCTCATCACTTTTTCCAGGTAGGACCCCCCCTGTAGCTGTCACATTTCTTCTCATATCTCCCTTATTTACTCACTCCGGGTCCTCTTCCTCCATGTCCCTAAAGCCTCGGGTATTGTTACGTCGTCCAGCAGCTCAGTCACGGAAACAGGAGAGAGGAAACTGCGCCATATTCGCAAATAACTGGGTCTGATGATTTACTCGACCGTGATCACAACAAATCATACGGCCATGTTGCCAAGTGTTAGCAGTACCACCACTCTCCATAACATTACACCAAAGTTTTCTTAGTGTAATTCATTACTTTTATAATACACCACAAAATTAGTTTTCTCTATTGGGTAAATAAAATATGAGCAGCATATTCCGATAGTAGATTACAGTTCACGGGCATTGCATAACGCTTTGGCACCCATGCCTTTGTTATCACCGGGTTCTTAAAAAAGAAATGTGATCACCTTCAAAATGTGCGTCATCTTATTGCATTTCCTTTTTCTCTGTATTTGCATTAATTATGAAAGGTTAATGTAGATAATCAAAAGTGAATAGATACATTAATCAATGAAACAGCTTGCGCACTTGCTTAAAAAAAAAAAAAAAAACTACAGCAGAAGCATGAAATATGTATGTTTACCACTTGCTTCGGTCGCTTTTCTGCTTCTGAATTTAATGATGTGATCTAGCTGCTGCTGTTAAGTATGCAATCCATAACTAGGATTTCTCTGGACTAAACATGATACACAGTTCGGCTCATTTCCTTTGTTCATAATAACCTTCCCTCTGCCATTTCTTGTTACTCTCGTCCTGTTTGCTCCTCTCTTTCAGTCTCCCCACCTCGCACGTCTTCATGTCTCACATCACTTCGTATCACTTTCACAGAATTGCATGGAGTTTTTAAGGACAGTGTAGTAAGCCTTTAAGTGTCATGCTTTCACTGCAGCGAAATTAGCTGGAGTTAACCCGAATAAAAGACCTATTTGCACTAACAGGATGCAAGATAAGCTACACATGGAAAAAGAGCCATGGGATGGTGATACCTTCTCCCCGCAAAGATAAAATGCAGCTCTTGATAATTTTCCCATCGTAACTATATTTCAAAAGAATACAGGAAAAACTATTAAGAGACGAGACATGGGAATATTGCACCCACCTTGCCCTTCTTGTAAAACATCACCGTTACGTCTGTCGCTTCCTGAATAGGCGAGGGAATATCAGGCCATAGTTAACCAATGTGAGCGTCAATCCATATACCATTATTGGATTTGCCCCGCTTCCCTCCTCTCACCCCAAAGAGCCGTATCCCCCACCCACTGACCACAGATTTCTCTCTCTCTCTCTCTCCTTATCCCACACCCAGTGATCACATTAATCTCTCTCTCTCTCTCTCTCTCTCCTGATAATACGAGCGGTTATCTCATCATCATTTATAGAGAAGGTGTCTGTTTTCTGATAAGTCTCAGTCAGATATCAAGGTAAGATATGAATATTAAAGCCTTAAGAGTTACTGAGAGAGAGAGAGAGAGAGAGAGAGAGAGAGAGAGAGAGAGAGAGAGAGAGAGAGAGAGAGAGAGAGAGTTAAAGTGTCATTCAAGTTAAAATGTCATCGAAGTGAAGGCACTGGCTTACGGAGGACCGCTTATCGTAAAATCTGGTTACTGTTGAGACCTTTATCCTGAGCCTGGAAAGGGATGGTGCAATAGGGGCGGGAACTGGAAGAAAAACCGGGACAGGAAGGACTGGAAAAATTATACCAGAGAAAGTGAGCATAACTAAACGAGGTCAATGGACACTTTATTTTTGCTTTATTAATGGAAGTGTCAAATCAGGAGGAGCTACCATTTGACTAGGAAAACACAAAAATGTCACTGAAATAGCCAGATGGTGTCCAAACTTCCAGATTTTTTCGAAAATACTGATAAATTCTCTAAAATACTGCTTGAATCACAACTTCGGCAGCAACATTCAGCAAGACATGCCTCTTTAAATTAATCAAGATCGGTTGTTACTTATTTAGCTTACAACATCTTACTGTCCCCTTCTGTGCTATATAAATCCTTCTAATGTCGCCATACTCTACTTAAATAACATGCACATGACATTAACTAGCCATATCCAAAAATACATTGCTAAGGAGGTGACAGAGAGTCGGACATACTGTAAATACGCCTTTGTATGTCACGTATGAATATTATGTCAATACTAAGGATAAAAGTGTGTGTGTGTGTGTGTGTGTGTGTGTGAGAGAGAGAGAGAGAGAGAGAGAGAGAGAGAGAGAGAGAGAGAGAGTGTTGCCAAGGATGTGTGCAATGTTATCCCAGCTGTGCCAGCCGCCTGGTCTTGCAACAACCCTGCAACACACACACACACACACACACACACACACACACACACACACACACACACACACACATCTTCGGACTAAAGGCTTAAACTTCAGGTGCCTTATATTTCAGCTCTCTCTTCCTAGAATTCAAAATGACGGTAACAGAAAAGGAAAAATGATCTCTCTCCTTCAGTTCGGTGTCTACCAACTTATATGAAAAAATTAAACAAGCAAGAGGAAAAAACTTGCTAATATTATGATATCCAAAATAAATATATACAGTTCAGTCAGCTTAACCCATTGAATCCAGCGGTGGCTTTGCTCTTCAAACACGAAGCAAGGCGCTGATGATGATGATGATGATGATGATAATGATGATGATGAAGAGGAGGAGAAGGTGGTGGAGGAGGAGGAGGAGGAGAAAAGGGAGGAGGAGGAGGCTGCAAAAGAAATTGTTGCCTAACAACCGGATTAAGAAAAATGGTTTTGGGGCCGACAGTACTACTCTTATGGAAAGTGCTGGAAGGGTACCTATTACTGTGACATTTATTCTTACAGCTCAAAAGTCAGGCTGGAGAGATTGCAATTACGTCCATCCTAATTTTACTCAACCTTGGCCTATCTCTGCCATCTGTCTATCTTGAATGCTGAGTTGTGACAATAGAATAACGCTTGAATACATTGTCAGTCACAAAGAAGTGCTACGGAAAGGATGTAGAGCTGTAGCTTTGTACTTTTCTGCCACTGAGCTACATGAAATAAGCTTGCATAGGGTGAAAATCTGGGCCATGTTAAGATGAAAAGAGTATCGCAGAAACCAGAAGGAGGTCGGATCGTTATTCATATGAGTTACTATTACAAAGCCTTTACAGAGCCAAGTTATGGAAAGTTCCCGTCTTGTTAAACTTTCCATTCCCTCTAAGTATACACCGAGAAGTTTGAGAGTCCTTGTTGTTGTTGTTGTACTCACTGGGTTTTGATGGTGATAATGATGACGATGATGATGTGCTTGGATTTGGTGTTCTTGCTGTTGTACTCGGTTTTGATGATGATGATGTTGATGATGATGATGGTTTTCTTTTGATGTCTGATTATGCATTTCCCCCTCTTCCCTCTTCTCTCATACATACATTTTCTTTGCTTCACTCTTGCATAACATTTTCTCTCACTTTGCTCTGGGGGTTACTGACTCCACACACACACACACACACACACACACACACACACACACACACACACACACACACACACACACACACACACACAAACAGAGCGGACTGTGTATAATGTATGTGTGTTTGCTGCAAGGGACGAGTAATATTTCTCTCTCTCTCTCTCTCTCTCTCTCTCTCTCTCTCTCTCTCTCCACCCTGCTACATCCCCACAGCCCCACGTGACCCTACTTGTGTTCAATACCTTCAGCTGGCCCACACAAAACCGAAAGAGCCAAACCGCGTCCAAAGGGAGATATTTTCTTCCATTTCTCTCCATCTCCCTTTCCTCTCCACTTATTGTACTGTACATGTGGCAAGGGAGTAACGTGGACAAGTGCCGACTTTTGGGTGTTTATTAAGAAACTTGATGATATATGAAGAGGTCGAGGGCTGTAATTACCATCTTTATCGGCAATGTGTAACGAGCAGGAAGGGGGGGGGGCAACGAGTCTTTTTTCTTTCCTGCCGACTGCCACCTATATACCAAGTAAAAGCACAACTCGTCCCCTTAACTCCCGTTATTGCATGCATAAAAAAAAGGTAATATAACAGCTAATTACATTAAATTATATGTTCTTAAAGTCTAGGTTATAATCTTATAAACAAGTACACACATGCTCCTGCCTACTTAGAACCACCACCACTGAAAAATACTAAGAATACTCAAGACACGAGGTAGGGCTCAGAGGTAGGTGTGGCGAGGTAACTATAGGGCATGATGATGTCCACTGTATCTCCTGGACACTTAGGGGCTGAGCTGATAGTTTCTTTTTCCTTTTCGATTTCTCCAGTAAATCTTCGTCCATATGAGCCGTACCCCCCCATTCCCTTCCTTCCCTCACCTCCTCTCCGTCCTACCCATATGACCCGGGGAGGCTGGCCATTCCCAGGGGACACGTGGACACTTCTCACCTCTCTCTCTCTCTCTCTCTCAATCCCTATATATATATATATATATATATATATATATATATATATATATATATATATATAGATAGATAGATAGATAGATAGATAGATATATCTATGTGTGTGTGCAATTATTATCATGACTTTCATGACTACTGGCATGATCTGAATCGGAAACAAAAGATGAGGAGAAATATAGTGGAGTCTTTGGCGAAAATGGTGGCCTCTCTCTCTCTCTCTCTCTCAAACTAAACACTTGCTTCCATCCTTTCTTCTTCCCCTCCTCCCTCCCCCATCTTCCATCTCTCTGTCTCTGTCTGTCTTATATATATATATATATATATATATATATATATATATATATATATATATATATATATATATATATATATGTATATATATATATATATATATATATATATATATATATATATATATATATATATGTGTGTGTGTGTGTGTGTGTGTATGTGTGTGTGTGTGTATGTGTGTGTGCAATTATCATCATAACGAATGGCATGCTCTGAATTGGAAAGTAAAGATGAGGAGAACTGGCGAAAATGGTGGCAGAAGGGAGTAGGCAAGTATGAAGGATAATGACAGTTCCATATGCTGACGTCTCGAGAGGATTTCCTGCAGTTGTTTCCACTAAATATGTTCCAATGTTTTAATTTGTAATGCTTATATCACAGTAAAGGCATACTTTGCACTGACATTATTATTCACTCCTACAGATTATTGAGAGAGAGAGAGAAAGAGAGAGAGAGAGATGGAGGGACAAGTGGTCACTCTTCACTTCTCTCTCTCTCTCTCGTATGCAGATCCAAAATCAGGAGATGCCTCGCATGGGCCAACCAGCCTACTGCAGTTGTTTACTTGAAATATATTCCTAAGTTTTATTTTATAATACTTATATCACAATAATAAAGGTATACTTTGCATTGACATTACTATTCACTCCTACAAAATCTTGAAAGACAGAGAGAGAGAGAGAGAGAGAGAGAGAGAGAGAGAGAGAGAGAGAGAGAGAGAGAGAGAGAGAGAGAGAGAGAGAGCAGCTGCGTTTACGAAGAATGAAGATGAGCCTCTCATGTGTGTGTGTGTGTGTGTGTGTGTGTGTGTGTGTGTTAGCAGAGTAGCCGTAGGGAAGAGGGAGGGATGGGTTGTGATCGGAAAAATGTAGGGAGTTGCTTGTGTCAAGGATGCACGCACACACAAACACACACACACACACACACACACACACACACACACACACACACACACACAGTTGAAGGTAGGCGGATTAGCGAACTGGCGTGTATGGGGGCAGGGAAGGGGGGATGGGGGAAAGGAGTCGTGAACGAAGAGTGACGGACAAGCCGGGGGAAAAGAGAAAATATGACATTTGCCTCGCCTCACCTGTCCAGGTTTCTCTGTCCATGACTGTACCTGTACAGATGAGATCTATTTCTTCCCAGTGATTTATCATCATTCCAATACCCACATTATAGCCAAGGTGGGGGTGTACGTATGTATATAGGTACGTGCGCTTCTCATAAGAATACCACCTTTCAACACTTGTGCGTACGATATATATGTAAATAAAAGAAGTATACTTCGTACATACCTTTGAAGATGTAGGTAAGTTTAAATTTCTTTCACAGCATGGATATGTGATTATATACATTACATCTTTTAACAGACTAGTATGTAAATTGACGCTTATCACTTTCAAGACACTCAGTATCCCAACACTCACTGTATAGGTTCCAGTATGGGATGCCGAGCGTGGGGGGATGTATGTCTGTATGAATGTAAGTATACGAATATATACATCTTTAAAAAAAATGTAACTAAGCGTCTAGACCTTTAAAAATTAACTTGAAAAAGACTGATGTTCAATTTACCTATAATTTCAAAAACACTGCCCTTCAAAAGACAAATGTTTATTTAAAAGAAAACTTTTCAAAACACTTATCATTATTCCAATACTCACTGAATAGGTTCCAATATGGGTTGCCTACCGAGTGGGTGCAGACGTCTGGAGTGGGGTGTAGGGGGGAGAGGGGGCCAGGCGGGGTTAGGGGTGAGGGAGAGAACGGTGGAAGTGGAGGGAGGAGGGTGGGGAGGCAGGCCGTCTGTGACGTCACTGAGTGCACATATTCTGTTCAGTTTGTTCCTCATCGCTCCTTCCACCCCCATGTTCTATCATCATCCAAGTTACCCCATGCCCAAACTTCCATTACTGTTGGTTCACGTTATGCTGGACAATTTCCGGGTTAAATTTCCAGTTTTTTCCATGTGTTCATTGGGGGTTCAAAATTTTAAGTCTGGTCACTCCTTTCACCCCCATTGTCTCGAGTTTTATTCTATACTTTATTTTCAAGATTCTTTACTGTTATAAAAGTCATTTTGGGTCATTTTTCTATTTGTTCCAAGGTTCTATTTTTTCGTTAGCTTTCTTCGAATGTTCCAATCACTCTCTCGACGCTATTTTGAGCACTATTCTGCGTTCTCCTGTAAGCCATTTACCGTTTCCGTGTTTTACATAATCAGGTCCCATTTTGTCTTATATTCTCGCCATTATCAAACCTGCGTCACTATTTCCCGTAAATTATTTTCACCATTTTTCTGTTTCTTTTCCAGGGCGGTTTCCATTTTTTGGTTAGTCTCTCAAGAAAACTGAATAATTTAGTCTCCTCTTCCATTTTTACACTTTATTTCTACTATTTGTTCTCTCCCATCCCCAAGCTTCCATTTTAAAAAATCAGTAACTTATTTTCATTGTTTTTCCTTTCCTTACTCCCAAGTATTTTTCGTCTTCTACTCTTCACATAGCAGATTAAATTTCTAGTTTCCTCTTCCATGTCTCCTATGATTTTCTTTTACTTTCACGCTTCCCCCCCCCTTCTCTCTCTTTTTAAGTTATATTCAAAATTCTTCTGCTCCATTTACTCTTTTTGTTTGTTTGTTTCTTCGTTGGTCTTCCCTGGTGTTTGAAATCAGATTGTACTCTTCCATTTTTTCCAGCCAATTTACGTATGTCGGTAACTCCTGTCACTTATAAATTTCTCTCTCTTCTAAACTCACATAAAAGCCTTCTCAGCCTTTTGACATCATTTCCTTTGATCCTTTCCTTGAAGAGATGTTTTACTGTGATGTCTTGGTAAATGCATATCTATTTTACAACCTCAAATCACGTCAACATTTTCGATGACATGAAACAATTTTCTTATAAGCTAAATCCTTAATCCAGCACAAGTCCATCTGAAGTTCTGAGAAGGATATATTGGTGCAATTTTCCTGTATATTTTCCTTACAACCAGCTATTTTCTAAGTCCATAGGACCGTCTGAGTAGGCCTAAAGGGAAGTATCGGTAAACAATTATCCCACCTCCAACACAGTATGCAATCAGGTCTACGCTTTGGACGCCATTATTCCAAATAAATTCTCTACAGTATTTTTTCCAGTACCAGTCCATCTCAAAAAGGTTCTGAGAGGGAAGTGTTTGTGTTAAATTTATCTTACTGTATACCTACTAACAGCCAAGCATATTTTTCTGGCAAGATATCACACAAGGCAAATATCGGTAAACGCTTATTCCGCCAACACAAAAACTGCGCTGACGAGGAGCCTACACGTGGTGGCACTGTGCTGCCTGGGTGAAGCTAAGCACCTGCGGCGTCCATCCAAGAGCCAAACCACCTAATATTTCCCTGCACATCGCAGTGGGGAAGGACCCACGTCCATCCCTGGCTGGGCACCGTCCATCACAAGGAAGTGCCTGTTCCCTGCATGGTGTACATACTGTAGGACTACCCCAGAGAAGCAGCTGCTTACCTGTGGTCGACGGATCTGCTTGGTCTGACAGACTAGGACTGAGCTACAACAACAACAGTAGCAACAGCAAAGTATCAAATCGAAGTCTTGGACACCTTTTTGACACTTTCCCTACAAACAACAAGTTTATGAGTAGACTGGCTTTTCGTTTGTCGGAAGTGACTTTAGGGGTATTAAATTGGTAACTCAGACGAATTTATTGACAGATGGTCACTCCGTCTACCATTTCAAACCAAGATGAAACAAACAACACATTTTACATTATAATTTCCCTAGAGCTTACAATTTTCTAAGTATACGTCTGTCGGAAAAAAAAAAAATAGAAGGGAAAATATGGTGTCATTTTACCACACACTACCCAACGATAAATTTTTTCCTCAAGTATAACTGTAAAAAAAAAAAAAAAAAAATGAAAGGGGGATTTTTGGTCAACGTTTATCCTCCCTACAACAGAACCTTAAATCACAGTAAACATTTAGATGCAATTTATCATATCAGATTTTCTTCCAAGCAACAATTCTAGTTCATGGTCCCATTAAAACGCTTGGTACATTTCTCCACAACTGACTATCTCCTTATGCAAGTACAGGTTTGTCTCAAAAGTCTTCAGAACCAGACTATCTGATGTCTACTATTCTGCCTACTTCAGGAGATAATATTCAACTCTCCCGACTTTCAGACGAAATATTCAACTCTGGAACGGCCTCCCCATGTCTGTATTTCCTACTGCCTATGATCCCCCGTCTTTCAAACGCAGTGTGTCCAGGCGTCTCGAAATGAAAGGATCTTTAATTTGGCTCTCTGTATTTATTTACTTTTTCTTGGAAGCAACAATTAGCAGGCTCCTTCCTTTTTCCTTGCATAAAAAAAAAAAAATGAAATGGCCTTTCACACTGAAAGGGCTACTGAAGGCTCTATCCATCTCCACCAGTTCTTAATCTGAAGCCAGGTAATGTCACGTGGTAATAGCAAGAAGGAGCAAGAAGGACATCCACGGAGTCAAGAAGTGAAGATTTATAAAATGATGACAATATTCCCTTCAGTAACAGAATTACAGGCACAGGCAACGCTCCACACAAAACCATAAGACTCATATTTTAAATGTTACAGACTTCGTGACATATGTTCCTCAGCGATTTATATTTCACAGTGCAGCTTAACATTGTCTTGTACGTTATGTATATCGTATTATTATCGACGCAGTTTGCATCAGTAATATATAAGTGGATACTGGGGTGTAATGCGCAGATGAAATCGCTACGTAAGAAGTGTTAGGACCAGGTATTAGGTGGCCTGGCCTAGATCCAGGTTCGAATCCTGGCTAGGGCAGGGAACAGTGTAAGGATTTGAATTTCGTTAAAAGCACACCCTAAGACCCGCCTACATGTAAAACTACGCTCGTTACTACCAATGCACCAGTACCGTACGACAGTCCATGTACTCAATATGGACGGCGGTTGTCAGCGCCGAAGTGGTGTCTTGTGCGGGTATATATAGTACTGTACGTAGGAGGACTGCTAGGCCTCTGGGAACGGGCTGTGAGGCCAATCCCCGAAGTCGGACACACAGAAAAAAATAAAAATGAGGATACTGAGTTGCAGTGGGCAGAATAAATCACAAACGAAAAGATGTTCCAAAAAGTCCAAAGGCATCCTGAATAAGATCGTGAGAAATATATTAGCCACGTGAAGAGGTTGAAGCTACAGTGAAGTACTGTATGTATGGCTATGAATGAGCGCCTGGATAAAGTTAACCCTCTCACGGTCTCATCCGGTGCTGTATTTTATTCCAGCTAACACCACACCACATATAATATACCATTTCTATTGAGCTGAGAGTGAGCATTGGAGCCTGAGTGTGTTAATACAGTTACCAAACCCTGTGGACCTGAGCAACGGCGAGCAAACACCCTCGTAAACATTACCTCAAACACTCAGTCCCTTCCCTGACTGAACTGCAACCTTGCCTCTCACTCACTAACTCACTCCCTCACATGCCGATAGCGGGAGAGGACGTAAAATAAATAAGTAGTTGTGGACGCCACTGTTATGTGATGGCAGCTCTTTGTTCACTATGAGATAGTCTCTCTCTCTCTCTCTCTCTCTCTCTCTCACACACACACACACACACACACACACACACACACACACACACACACACACACACACACACACATCACTGCACACTTGGCTTTACCTTCTATACACACACATACATACCAACTGACAAACATACATTCATGTATTTGCATAGACACACACACACACACACACACACACACACACACACACACACACACACACACACACACACACACACACACACACACACACACACACATAAAGGCTGCCAATAACACTCTTCTTGCTGTTCAGTGTTTAAATGGAGAGAGAGAGAGAGAGAGAGAGAGAGAGAGAGAGAGAGAGAGAGAGAGAGAGAGAGAGAGAGAGAGAGAGAGAGAGAGAGAGAGGAAACGTGTACTCGTATCTATCTATCTATCTATATCTATATCTATCTATCTATCTATCTGTGTGTGTGTGTGTGTGTGTGTGTAGATAGATAGCTACATAAATGGATGAATATATTGATAATTAGATAGACAGATGGATAGACAGATAGGTAGGTAGGTAAATGTGTGTGTGTGTGTGTGTGTGTGTGTGTGTGTGTGTGTGTGTGTGTGTGTGTGTGTGTGTGTGTGTGTGTGTGTGTGTGTACTTTACTGTATAGCAATGCGTGTGTATGTGAAATAAGGCATGTATGTAGAAATTTGTATGTGTGTTTAATTTCAAAACTTCGGTAACACCTACCACGATCACCATAGCTACCACAGCAACACGTATTATCAACACAAATAGCCCACCATAACTACAAAGACCACCATCCCGAAAACCAGCATCACTACCACAGCTACCCCAACAACTATCATCACATCTACCACCAACATTTAAGTCCTACCATTACCATCACCACTACCATAACTAACACCACCAAGCCCTATGGAAACGACCGTCACAGCTACCATCATTACCTTAGCTACCAACACTGACACTACCACAACTACCACCATCACCACAACGACCTCCATACAGAAATGATGTTGACTTAATGAAAGAGAATGTATGCATTTGAAGAAGAAGAAGTTATGATGATGATGATGATGATGATGATGATGATGATAATGATAAAAAGGAAGGGGAGAAGGAAGAGGAGGAAAATGAAAAAGATGATGATGGACGAGATATAACAGAACGAGGAAAAGGAAAAGAGACAAACACATTTTTACCCGCATATGAATTCATGTCTGACAACAACTTCATCTATTTTCACGTAGAATTGGTGTTCTGGAGTTGCAAATGACCAAAACAAAAAAACTAAATTAATTCACACACACACACACACACACACACACACACACACACACACACACACACACACACACACACACACACACACACACACACACACACACACATTCCAATTACAATATGCCGTTATACAAAATGAAATACACCCACCGACCACTGTGACTTAATGTTGCTTTGCCGCGGAATATTGCAACCAGGTTAGGGAATGCAGTATTAGCTTGTACGGTTCTATGACGTACTTGGTTTATTTGAGAGAGAGAGAGAGAGAGAGAGAGAGAGAGAGAGAGAGAGAGAGAGAGAGAGAGAGAGAGAGAGAGAGAGAGAGAGAGAGAGGTGACCTTTGAGGAACACATTAAAGAGGATAACTTCTCACCCTCTCCGCAGGTACCACCATTCACAACCACCATTGCCTATCAACATTACCAACATGACCAACCAACATCAACACATTATCAACCATTCAACATTAGCATCATCATCAACGAACATCACCAGCATCACCAATCAACCAGCATCACCAACCAACCAATATCACCAACCAACATTAGCAGCATCACCAACCAACATCACCCACATCACCAATCAACATTACCAGCATCACCAACCAACCAGTATTAGCAACCAACATTACCAGCATCACAAACCAACCAATATCACCAACCAACATTGCCACAGACTACTCACGAACATTAAATCTGAAGGGAAGTCCATCCATCCATCCATCATCCAATCCTACGTTGCCCCATGAGGAGCGTAGGAGCCCGGGGCTAGGCAGTTGGTCCTGACATTTAAGATGAGAGTGACCAGCCTCACTCATCCCTGAGTGGCATTACGTAATCAGTAAACACCAACCATCCCTTGGATATAAACCTTCACCGGCTCAATCCGATTGGAGCACAACAATTACCCACTAAACCACCAGGCGTCAAAATTTGGTTATATGGTTACCACCCTGGTGTACAGGAAACCATTTGGCTTGTCACTCAGTGTAGAGTCACCCACGGGCAGAAGGAAGAGGAAAGAATGAAGGAATGAAAGACAGAAGAGGGAGTTAAAGTTACCCGTAGGCAGAAAGACAGGGAAAGAATGAGGGAAAGAAAGACAGAAGAAGATGGAAGGAAAGAAGGATGGAGAAGAGGACAGGGCAGACACCCAAGAGCAGCACTACATTGAGTGAGTGGATGGTGAGCGAAGTCACTGAGAAATTTTCAAATAAATAATTGTTAAGAACACCATTTCCTTCACCTACCACCATCATCACCACAACTACCACCATCCATTCTATTACCATCATCACCACAACTACCACCATCATCACCACAACTACCACCATCATCACCACAACTACCACCATCCATTCTATCACCATCATCACAAAAGCTACCACCATCCATTCTGTCATCATTACCATCACAACTACCACCATCATCACCACAACTACCACCATGCACTCTGCACCTACCACAACCACCACTACTACCATTGAAACTACCACACTACCCAAGCCATCCCACCAATACCACAACAATCACCTCTGTCATACCTCTCACGACTACCATTACTACCACAACAGTTACTACTTCCAAAGCCAACACCATAACCACTACCACAACCACCACCACTACTACCACAACCACCATCGCTATCACAGCCATCACCAGTACCACAATACCACCACAACTACCACGACAGCCACAGTTCTCCAGTAAAATGGTAGTCTCTTCCACTTACTTTAAGAGGTAGTGTTCTTAGAAGGTGGGAGGGGAGGGGAGGGGAGGGCAGGGGAGGGGAGGGGAGGGGAGGGAAAATGGTATTGAGATGTTAAAATATAAAAGGAAACGGAAGAGAAAAAAGCTGGCAAGAGGAACGAACTGGAGGGAAGAAGGAGGAGGGGCAGGGAGGGGAGGGGAGGGAAGGGGAGGGGAGGGGAGGGGAGGGAAGGGGGAGAGAGAGAAAAGAGGGGAGAGAAGAGAGGGGAAGGGAAGAGAGAGAGAGAGAGAGAGAGAGAGAGAAAAGAGGGGAGGGAAGAGAGGGGAAGGGGGAGAGAGAGAAAAGAGGGGAGAGAAGAGAGGGGAAGGGGGAGAGAGAGAAAAAAAAGAGGGGAGGGGGATGTGGAAGGGGGAGCGGGAGGGAAGCGTGATATGCTAACATAACCTAGTATGCTCCAAGGGAGGGAGGGGAGGGGAAGAGAAATATAAGAGAGAGAGAGAGAGAGAGAGAGAGAGAGAGAGAGAGAGAGAGAGAGAGAGGGGGGGGGGGGAAGAAATCTCCACACAAACTACCATAAATTAGCCAGGAAGAAATGTCAACAGCATATCTGAACGCAACATAAAAACACAGTAAATTTAACACGAAAATAAGAGAAAATTGTATATCATATTAAGATGCAAGTAAAACTATAAACTCTGGCAAAGAAAATAAAAAGAGAAAAATGAAAACGGAAAAAAGTGCTAATACAACTCGTGAGGGGCACAGAGAAGACAGTGACACAGCGATCGACATTGACCTTGACTCCTGACCCTGACCTCTGATGGCTGTACACCGACCTCGAATCACTACCGTACCACAATGACTTCCCCTACCACAACTACCAATGACCACCACTCCCACAACCATCACAATACTAGACCATTACACTACCACAAACACCATGATACCAGAACCATTACACCACCACAGCCGCTCCCACTACCACAGCCACCATACTACTACTACTACCACAAATGACCACCACAACCACAACCACAAACACCGTCACCCCTAACACAACTGTCACTGCTTCCAAAACCATCCCCCAAACTACTACCACCATTGCCGCAGCCACCACAACTACCATCACTACCACAACCCCACCACCTCTGAGCCTGATCTTTGACCGCTGTACACCAAAAATCGAATCACCATTTACCCAGGCCAAGCACAACGCATGGCTCAATTTTAATTCGTCTGGGGTCAGGCATACATCTAATTACGCTGCACTCTCAAATCTGACCCGTGACCTTTCACCTGTCCTCGATCTGACCCACACCTGAATCATTTCTCCTCAAATCTACACACAGACTGGATCAGGTATTTACGATATATTGTTAAAACACACACCACACACACACACACACACACACACACACACACACACACACACACACACACACACACACACACACACATTGACAAAAATGACATCATAGAGAAAAGAATATGACCAGAAAATAAGACCGAAAAATAAAACTAACAAGAGAAAGGAAAAAAAAAAAAATGCAAAAAGCCGAGGTGAATTCGAGAGGGAAAAATCCTTAAAAGAAAAAAAGTTGATTTATCTGAATGACAATAAAACCACATTTTATTTCAGCGATAAAATGTGAAACTGAGCGATGAGAAACGAAACCCGAATCTTCCCAAGGCTTAACACATGGGAAAAATCGAACCATTTGAAACAGGTCTTAGTAGGGATAAAAGGATTCTCGCTGAGTTTCGCCCACTGTCAATTTTCTTCAGACGGAAATGGGGCGAGAGTTGTTTCTATGACCGTACATGATATATGAACGCAAAATTAAATTACAGCGAATCTGGAGAGAGAGAGAGAGAGAGAGAGAGAGAGAGAGAGAGAGAGAGAGAGAGAGAGAGAGAGAGAGAGAGATTTACATATTTCAAAATGGAAATAAAAGCTCGGTTATATTTATTTGAAGGGAAAATAGAAGAGAAAAAAATGGTATCATATTTAAATGCAAATAAAAGCATTAGCCCTCACAAGGTCGGGATAACTCAACTACAGACGCTCTGATTCTGCTTAGAGTGAGTCATAGGAGCCTGAATAGTATTAAAGACAAATGTGAAGTATAATCACTGCATATCTGACAAGAGAAACGTGAAAAACTATAAATAAACATAGAAATAAATAAATGTTATCTAAATGCATATAAAAAAACCCTGGGGAAAATATCTGACGGGAAAATACGTGTTGTTTTATAACGTATGAATGATAAAAAGATGAGAGGAAACTGTATGAATAATAAATATGAAAAAGTCTATGGGAAGTGAACGCCCGGACCCACGAGGATTGGCTGGAAAGGGGACGATATGCCTTCCGACGTGAAATCCTGGCTTGGAATATTTCTCACCACTAGATAAGATGGGAGGATATGAATAAGAAAGGAAGCTGCAGATAGGGAGGAGTCATTGCTCTCTCTCTCTCTCTCTCTCTCTCTCTCTCTCTCTCTCTCACACACACACACACACACACACGAAACTTCCATCCATCTCTTGAGTCTATCCAAGGTCTTGTTAGATTGATAGGTAAATTCTTTTCACCATGGAAATAAAAAATAAATGTGTTGCATATTTTTTTTTTTGTGTGTGTGTGTGAACAATTCAGTTTTTCATTTCTGAGTGACAGTAATAGAGCTGGGAGCAAGGCGTGTGAAAGAACATGCGAGGAAGGAAGGGAGGGAAGGAGAGACGGAGATTCGGTGGGAGAGTTAGAACGAGGAAGGGAGGAAGGGATTTGGAAACAGGAAGAGAGAATGGAGGGAGAGTTGGAAGGAGGAAGGGATGGGGAAACAGGAAGGGAGGATTAAGTCTGAAAAGAAACACAAAAAGAGAAGAGGGGAGGGTGAGGGAGAAAAACAGGAAGGTGTGCAAAGGATTATACGATGAAGGGAGGGAAGAAGCCTACTGTGCATGGGAAAGACAGAGGTAGAGAGAAGAGGGAGAGAGATGGAGGGAGAGGAAGACAGAGAGAGAGAGTGAGAACAACAATAAAAATAAGAGCAAGTTAAGCGCCATCAGAGAGCGCATACCTTTGTCAACTCCCATACCAGACAACTCCGATCGCCACCAAAACTTAAGCTAATTTTCCATGGCCCATGACCCACAAATCCACAAAATTTTATTGAAATCCGACGATAACTATTTCAGATATCTTGCGCACAAACAAACAAGGAATACATAACCTCCTCCAACTTCGCTGGGAGGTAACCATAACAACCACCGCTACCACCAACGCCCCCGCCGCCGCCACCTTTATTACTTATATTACCGGTACTACTTTTAGCTCGCACCTGTTCTGTGTTAATGAAGTCAGTTATCTTGAAACGACAGGTGTGTGTGTGTGTGTGTGTGTGTGAGACGGAGAGAGAGAGAGAGAGAGAGAGAGAGAGAGAGAGAGAGAGAGAGAGAGAGAGAGAGAGAGAGAGAGAGAGAGAGACTTATAATTCCACATAATTATGCAGTACACCATACACATATTTTGTCTGGTTATTTCTCGTTAAAAAAAAAAAAACAAAAAGAATAAATAAAAATATAGAGGTATGGACTGGAGTTACACCGAGGAATGTGGGAGCTGGGTCGAGGTATGTAGGAATTAGATGAAGGTATGTGGTAATTATGCTCGAATATTTGTTAAGGGCGCTAGGTATGGTAGGGGCACTGTACAACCACCATCATTACCACACACACACACACACACACACACACACACACACACACACACACACACAGGCTTTATAATGGAGCATACGGACTGCTTCACTAATATTTCAACTAAGAGACGACTGTGACTTAGCAAGAAATAACTATCAGTCTTATACTGTATAACCCTGGCAGAGTAAACAGGCATCAATCATAAGCCTATCTGGGTAGCCATCGTATCCCCACCACCACCACCACACTACCACCACCACCACAACACTACCACCACCACCACAACATCATCACACTACCACCACCACACCACTACACTACCACCACCACCACACCACTACCACCACAACATCATCACACTACCACCCCCACCCCCATCAGTCAGGGATTTATACATTTCAGGCCGGTGGATTGCATTACTCACATTTCAACCAAAAATTAACTCAATTATAGAGCATTTTTGTCGGGTTAATATAAGCCTCAGCGCTGGCGTCCACTTTTTTTTTAAATTATATTACTGGGGTGAGCGGGGGGAGGGGGTGATCATAATTTTACGTGTGATTTGAACGTCGGACGGGAAAAATGCTCGCACTGTGGCATTTGGGGGGGAAGGTGAGACGTAAATATAGCCAATCTGATCGTGTTGTATTCAGGTGACCTTAACTGTGACAGGTCAGATGGTTTCTTGTGGCCCAGGAACATTTACTACGGTGGATAATAACCTTATAACCAAAACAGACGCCTGAGGACTAGTGGGTCAAGGCTCTCCAACCGGATTCGCTCCACAAGGGCTTACATCCTAGGAGTACCACACACATACTGCCACTCTAAATGCCTGAATTAAGAAGCCATATCCCAGTCCTCTACATTTCTTACAAAACAATGCAGAACTGAACGACAGCTGGGGAGTATTCAGAAATCAATACTTATTTCCAGATTTTTTTTATTTTATTATTATTATTTTCCACTTCAGTCGAAAGAGGCATTTTAAAATTTTCTTTCTGTTGTCTCCTAACCATATTACGAAATACTGGGGTTAGAAATAGCCTCGTATTCTCGCCGGGTAGGGAAGCTCCCTAACACCTTTTCCTTAGCGACTTAATTTGCCTATCACACCTTTCTGTCCACCTCCGTGTTACATAAATCATTCTAATATCGCCATACTCTGCACAGATAACGTACAAAAAAGATATAAACCAGCCACATCCAAGGATAAATCGCTAAGATAGAGGTGCTAGGGAGCGTCCTTACAAGACGAGAATACGGGCCACAAACCTTCATTAACTTCAAGGCTAAAAGTCTCTGAAAAAAGAAAAAAAAATTGCCTGGTGGATTTAGTGAAGTGAAATATGTCACCGTGTTGAGAGAGAGAGAGAGAGAGAGAGAGAAAGGAAAAACACATTAGCGGTCGGCGTGGTCAACCCCACGAAACACAGTGACCAATCACCAGGCAAGGCCAATCTAATTCCGACTTATGATTGGCTGGAGGAGGATGAGGATGAGGATGATGATGAGGATGAGGAGGAGGAGGAGGAGGAAGATGAGGATGAGGATAAGGATGAAGATGAGGATGAGGAGGAGGAGGAGGAGGAGGAAGATGAGGATGAGGATAAGGATGAAGATGAGGATGAGGATGAGGAGGAGGAGGAGGAAGATGAGGATGAGGATAAGGATGAAGATGATGATGATGATGATGATGATGATGACGATGATGAGGGATTAGCTTTTGAAACCCGGTGACGTATTTTCTATGTTGATTTATTTAGTTTCGGAATGCCCCTGTACTAAAAAAAAAAAAAAAAAAAAAAAAAAAAAAAAAAAAGAGACAAAAAAAGGCAATGGAAGCTATATATAATTTCTCATGCCCCCAAAGTCTCTCGAGGGAAGAATAAGATAATTTGCAAATAGTAAAATAAAATGGAATAAGAAGGAGCTCTGACAGAAGGCACAATCCAAGCTCTACAACAGGTCAAAGGGACAAATCTTTGACCTAGTCCTGTCCCCTTGACCGCCGACAGATTGTTCTAAAAATCGAATTATTTCATCCTTGCTGGACCCTCAACCCTCTCAAGCGTGGCTCAGCTCGGATCAACACTGTCTGAGTTGCTCTTCTCATATGATCTTGACCTTTGACCTATTGCAGTAAAAAATTGAATCACTGTCCTTAATTGACCCTCAACCCTTCCATTACCTCTGGTCAAATTAAATGAACACTTTTCATTTATAGGGTTAATTATCCTACCTTGCCCTGTGACTTCAGGCCCACTCTTCTCAAAACAGATTCATTTAATCTTTGCCTGACCCTTCCAAAAAAAAAAAAATTGTCTAACTCGAATCAAAACTGATGGAGTTACCGTTGCCCTGAGACCCTGACCTTTGACCTACTATTCTCATTATCAAATCCCTTCCTCTCTGGATCATCCCCAACCTTCCCACCAAGTCTGGTCCAAATCGGATTAAAACTGTTTACTACACGATTCACACACAAAGACATGCACGCCAAGCGAAACAATACACTCGCCGATCTACTGCTCGCGCGAGTGTTAAAATACAGTATCAGATAGACGGGGTTAAGAAGGAATTTGTAGGGAACGCATGAGTAATAAAATTTTCATCATCATCTATAATCTCCCTTGGTTGTATCGCGACTAATGACGAAGGACCATCACCAGCAGCGATATACAAAAGCTGGCCTGATGTAAGTGGTGAGTGATGATGGTGACGGAGGAAGCATAGGGTAGTGGTGATGGATGGGCACCTGTGTGACCTTACTTGCTTCACTCCCAGTTTTTCATTCAACTTGTTTTTCTTCAGACGGTTTTACTAGCTTTGGACATAGTTTTAGAACTGGAGAGATTAGAGACAGCATTCATTAGCTTTTCGGTACAGGAGGTCTCTCTCTCTCTTTTTCCCTCTCTCTCTCTCTTTCTGAAGTAGTCACGACGAATAATAGTTACAAAAATGACATTAGTAAAAAAGTTTCGTTTATTCATTTTAAGTTGGCGAAAATTTTTTGTCCTTTAGCAATCTATTTCTCGTAGCTCAGTGTCACAAAAGAGTACCTGTGACACTGCATCATTTCCACACTTCGTGACTTATAGCACCACACTCCAACGCTCAATCCGACTGGAACGCCTTAATCATCCACTGAACCACCAGGCGCCATGATATGGTTATATGGTTACCACCCAGCATAGTAAATGGTTTCGTGGGTTACAGGAAACCATTTGGCTTATCACACAGTGTAGAGACCATAAGGCAGCACTACACTGGATTAGTGAATGATGGATGGCCCCATCTAATAAAATAACAATATTAATAATACAAGCAATAACAATAACAATAGTAACAACAACAACAACAATAATAATAATGATAATAATAATAATAATAATAATAATAATAATAATAATAATAATACAGAGATTAAAAATGACATCAGTAAACATGTACGTG